>NC_142811.1:33810039-33927539 GCF_049724085.1 Artemia sp. Qi Xiang Cuo
TTTTTTCAGTAAAGTGGAAATTATGGTCTGGCCTTGGGATGGCACAGGGGTTTTGAGCCCTATTCATGTTAATTTCTGCTCCTTTTGACATTGACTCGGTTATTTATTGTAATTTCTGTTCGTTTTGGCTTTCATTTATATATCGATACTGATTTGTGGTAGTTTCACGCTTGGTAGATTATTTTATTTTTGCTCATTTTTGGTTTAGTGGGGTTCTTTATTTTCCTTTGAAAAACTTATTTTGTGGAAAGTTTCTTTAATTAATATGTATATACGATCTTCAAGCCCTTATAATTTTTTGTACAGTAAAGTAATCCATTACAAACTAATACAACCGAAAAACAATCAGCAGTACATAAGAAGCTGCCAATGATTGACTAAAATCTATTCACCCGTAACCATCAAAACCACATTTATTATCGTGTTGACCAACAAAAACGATTTAATAAACCTTAATCATAAAAAAAAGGTAAATTTCTAAAAAGCACAGGTTGTGCGACCTGAGAGGAGAGATTACCCATAAATATTGAGAGGCAGAAAAAAATAAAAGAAATTTGAAATACTCCGACGAGAAAAATACCTCTTCTTAGTCAAAATTTGTCATGTTTGCTTCTAGTAGAAATAATCCCCCTGTTACCAAGACTAGTGTCATACTAGTTTGCTGTAAATTTCCCATCTATTGTCTGGGCTGAATGTTTACAGTAGAAAGGGGGGTACCAGCACAGAACGTACCACGTGGTTTATGGTTTTTGTCAGTGAGAATGAAAAAACAGAATTTTTCTCACTTGAAAAAACATGAATTTTCTCACATTTATGGTTGTTTTCTTGGACGGTTATGTGTGTTGGTCAATCTATTTGATGTTTTTCTCGGATGTCAACAGCAATTCATGTCTGTTTTATGGTTTTTGTCAGTGAGAATGAAAAAACAGGAACTTTCTCACATTTATGTCTGTTTTCATGGATGGTTATGTGTGTTGGTCGATTTATTTGATGTTTTTCATGGATGGTTATGGATGATTTATATCTGTTCGTTGTCAGTGAGAATGGACATGCTCAACGCGAATGTTATGAGATTGTTAGGCGAACCTAACCTGAGAACTTGATTTACATAATCGGCGGGGAAATTATTTATTCACGAAGGGGGAATTAAGAAACATTATGGTTTCTTGGATCTTTAGGCGAACCTAACCTGAGAACTTGATTTACATAATCGCTAGGGGAAATTATTGATTCACGAAGGGGGAATTAAGAAACATTATGGCTTCTTTAATCTTAGGTCTGTGGGATAAACGTTCTTTAGGTCAGAGATAAAAATTAATATTCTATTTTTAAATAGGGCTTCATTGATCTTTAGTGTCAGGAATTATAAATGACATCACTTGTTATCTCGGAATTATGCGGGAGTCTAAAGAGATAGAAATTCTATTTTTAAATACGGCTTCACTGAGCTTTAAGTCGGAGAGATAAATTGATATTCTAACGAAACCTTAATAGTTTAGCTAGGAAAATTTATGAGATGAAGAGATTAACGTAGGAAAGGGTTTCCTAGAAATTTGAAATGTGAAAGCACAGAGATGCCAAAAAACAAAAGGAACACACAGAAATTACTTTTAGGGGATTATTTGGGTGAAACGGTTTTAGACAGCTTATGGAATTATTTCGGCGAAACAGTTAGAGACATTTTAAAAGGGGATTTAAATGATGATTTTAGAAGAGAATTTGAGGGTAAAACTCTGTGGTCGTTATAATACACAAGTTCCATTTGAACAGTGTTGTGAGGTCCTCTACCACAACCCAAAGGGTTCCGATCCCCCTACCCCGATCCAAAGGGTTCCAATCCCTCTATCCCAACCCCGAAGGAAGCCCCGGTCCCCAAAGGTCCCCCAAGCTCCCAAAGGGTCCCGATCCCCCTACCCCACCCCCAAAGGGTTCTAATCCCCCCACCCCAACCCCGAAGGAAGCCACCGGTCCTCAAAGGTCCACTGGGCTCCCAAAGGGCCACCCGGCCCTCAAGGGTCCCCCAGACCCACCGGGCCCCAAAGAGCCCCTCCACCCCCCCCCTTTGGTCCCCAAAGGGCCCCCCTCCCTCTCCCTCCATCTCCCCCCATCTCCCCCCCCCTCCTTCACATCCCCTCCCCCTCCCCTCCTACCCATCCACTCCCCCTCCTCCCCCTCCCCTTCTCTTCCCCATTTTTTAATATTTTTTTGTGCATTGAGACACAGAACGACCCTTCCCCCCCAAAAAGGTCCCCCGACACCCCACAGGCCAGATTTTTCAAACTTCATTTTGAATTTCTTTCGTTGAAATGCAAGAGTTGGAATATTTCAGTAGTGTTTGGTTGTGGTTTACCTTGTCACAGTTACATTTTCATGATTTTTCCAAGTTCATTTTGAATTTCCTTCGTTGAAATGCAAGATTTGGAATATTTCAGTGGTGTTTTGTTGTTGTTTACCATGTCACAGTTACATTCTCTTGATTTTTCAAAGTTCATTTTAATTGCTTTAGTTGAAATGCAAGAGTTAGAATATTTCAGTAGTGTTTGGTTGTGGTTTACCTTGCCACAGTTACATTTTCTTGATTTTTCAAAGTTCATTTGAATTGTTTTCATTGAAATGCAAGATTTGGAAGAATTCAGTAGTGTTTGGTTTTGGTTTACCTTGTCACAGTTACATTTTATTGATTTTTCAAAGTAATTTTTAATTTCATTATTTTAAATGAAAGAGTTGGAATATTTAACTAGTGTTTCGTTTTGTTTTACATAAACACAGATAATTAAAAATTTTTAAAAATTGAAATAATATAATATACTAATTAGAGGTGATATTTAATTTATAATTAATTATTTTATTTTGGTTTTTTAACGTTTCACAGAAACAAATTATTGATTTTTCAAAGTTCATTCTGAATTTCTTTCGTTGAAATGCAAGAGTTGGAATATTTCAATAGTGTTTGGTTATGGTTTACCTTGTCACAGTTACATTTTCTTGATTTTTCAAATTCATTTTGAATTTCTATCATTGAAATGCAAGAGTTGGAAATTTTTTAGTAGTGTTTGGTTGTCGTTTACCATGTCACAGTTACATTTTCTTGATTTTTCAAACTTCATTTTGAATTTCTTTCGTTGAAATGCAAGAGTTGGAATATTTCAGTAGTGTTCGGTTGTGGTTTACCTTTTCACAGTTACATTTTCTTGATTTTTCAAAGTTCATTTTGAATTTTTTTGGTTGAAATGCAAGAGTTGGAATATTTCAGTAGTGTTTGGTTGTGGTTTACCTTGTCACAGTTACATTTTCTTGATTTTTTAAAAGTTCATTTTGAATTTCTATCTCTGAAATGCAAGAGTTTGAATATTTTACTAGTGTTTGCTTGTTGTTTACCATGTCACAGTTACATTTTTTTGATTTTTCAAAGTTCATTTTGAATTTCATTCGTTGAAATGCAAGAGTTGGAATATTCAAGTAGTGTTTGGTTGTGGTTTACCTTGTCACAGTTACATTTTCATGATTTTTCAAAGTTAATTTTGAATTTCTTTCATTAAAATGCAAGAGTTGGAATATTTCAGTAGTGTTTGGTTGTGGTTTACCTTGTCACAGTTACATTTTCTTGATTTTTCAAAGTTCATTTTGAATTTCTTTCATTGAAATGCAAGAGTTGGAATATTTCAGTAGTGTATGGTTATGGTATACCTTGTCACAGTTACATTTTCTTGATTTTTCAATGTTCATTTTGAATTTCTTTCGTTGAAATGCAAGAGTTGGAATATTTCAGTAGTGTATGGCTATGGTATACCTTGTCACAGTTACATTTTCTTGATTTTTCAATGTTCATTTTGAATTTCTTTCTTTGAAATGCAAGAGTTGGAATATGTCATTAGTGTTTGGGTGTGGTTTACCTTGTCACAGTTACATGTTCTTGTTTTTTAAAAGTTCATTTTGAATTTTTTTGGTTGAAATGCAAGAGTTGGAATATTTCAGTAGTGTTTGGTTGTGGTTTACCTTGTCACAGTTACATTTTCTTGATTTTTCAAAATTCATTTTGAATTTCTATCGTTGAAATGCAAGAGTTGGAATATTTCAGTAGTGTTTGGTTGGGGTTTACCATGTCACAGTTACATTTTCTTGATTTTTCAAAGTTCATTTTGAATTTCTTTCGTTGAAATGCAAGAGTTGGAATATTTCAGTAGTGTTTGGTTGTGGTTTGTCACAGTTGTCACAGTGTCACACCATGTCACAGTTAAATTTTCATGATTTTTCAAAGTTTATTTTGAATTTCTTTCACTAAAATGCAAGAGTTGGAATATTTCAGTAGTGTTTGGTTGTGGTTTACCTTGTCACAGTTACATTTTCTTGATTTTTCAAAGTTCATTTTGAATTTCTTTCTTTGAAATGCAAGAGTTGGAATATTTCAGTAGTGTTTGGTTGTGGTTTACCTTGTCACAGTTACATTTTCTTGATTTTTCAAAGTTCATTTTGAATTTCTTTCGTTGAAATGCAAGAGTTGGAATATTTCAGTAGTGTATGGTTATGGTATACCTTGTCACAGTTACATTTTCTTGATTTTTCAATGTTCATTTTGAATTTCTTTCCTTGAAATGCAAGAGTTGGACTATTTCAGGAGTGTTTGGGTGTGGTGTACCTTGTCACAGTTACAGTTTCTTGATTTTTCAAATTTCATTATGAATTTCTTTAGTTGAAATGCAAGAGTTGGAATATTTCAGTAGTGTATGGTTATGGTATACCTTGTCACAGTTACATTTTCTTGATTTTTCAATGTTCATTTTGAATTTCTTTCGTTGAAATGCAAGAGTTGGAATATTTCAGTAGTGTTTGGTTGTGGTTTACATTGTGAAAGTTACATTTTCTTAAACCATATCACAGTTACATTTTCTTGATTTTTCAATGTTCATTTTGAATTTCTTTCCTTGAAATGCAAGAGTTGGTATATTTCAGTAGTGTTTGGTTGTGGTTTACAATGTTAAAGTTACATTTTCTTAAAAAATCTAACAGATAAATTTTATTGATTGTTATAATTTCATTTTTAATTTCTTTCGTTGAAATGCAAGAGTTGTAATATTTCACTAGTGTTTGGTTGTGGTTTACCTTGTCACAGTTACATATTCCTGATTTTTCAAAGTTTATTTTGAATTTCTTTCGTTGAAATGCAAGAGTTGGAATATTTCACTAGTGTTTGGTTGTGGTTTACCTTGTCACAGTTACATTTTCTCTATTTTTCAAAGTTCATTTTGAATTTCTTTCATTGAAATGCAAGAGTTGGAATATTTCAGTAGTGTTTGGTTGTGGTTTACCTTGTCACAGTTACATTTTCTTGATTTTTCAAAGTTCATTTTGAATTTCTTTCGTTGAAATGCAAGAGTTGGAATATTTCAGTAGTGTATGGTTATGGTATACCTTGTCACAGTTACATTTTCTTGATTCTTCAATGTTCATTTTGAATTTCTTTCGTTGAAATGTAAGAGTTGGAATATTTCAGTAGTGTTTGGTTATGGTATACCTTGTAACAGTTACATTTTCCTGATTTTTCGATGTTTAATTTAGATTTCTTTTGTTGAAATGCAAGAGGTGGTATATTTCATTAGTGTTTGGTTGTGGTTTACCTTGTCACAGCTACATTTTCTTGATTTTTCAAAGTTAATTTTTAATTTCATTCTTTGAAATGCAAGAGTTTGAATATTTTATAAGTGTTTGGTTGTGGTTTACCTTGTCACAGTTACATTTTCTTGATTTTTCAAAGTTCATTTTGAATTTCTTTAGTTTAAATGCAAGAGTTGGAATATTTCAGAAGTGTTTGGTTGTGGTTTACCTTGTCACAGTTACATTCTCTTGATTTTTCAAAGTTCATTTTGAATTTCTTTCATTGAAATGCAAGAGTTGGACTATTTCAGTAGTGTTTGGTCGTGGTTTACATTGTCAATGTTACATTTACATGATTTTTCAAAGTTTATTTTGAATTTCTTTCATTGATATGAAAGAGTTGGAATATTTCAGTAGCGTTTGGTTATGGTTTACCTTGTCACAGTTACATTTTCTTGATTTTTTAATGTTCATTTTGAATTTCTTTCGTTGAAATGCAAGAGTTGGAATATTTCAGTAGTGTTTGGTTGTGGTTTACCTTGTCAAAGTTACATTTTCTTGATTTTTAAAAGTTCTTTTTGAATTTCTTTCGTTGAACTGCAAGAGTTGGAATATTTCAGTAGTGTCTGCTTGTGGTTTACCTTGTCACAGTTACATTTTCTTGATTTTTCAAAGTTCATTTTGAATTTCTTTCGTTGAAAAGCAAGAGTTGGAATATTTCAGTAGTGTTTGCTTATGTTTTACCTTGTCACAGTTACATTTTCTTGATTTTTCAAAGTTGATTTGAATTTCTTTAGTTTAAATTCAATATTTGTAATATTTAATTAGTGTCTGTTTTTGGTTTAACTTGTCATAGTTACATTTTCTTTATTTTTAAAAGTTAATTTCGAATTTCTTTCGTTAAAATGCAAGAGTTGGAATATTTCAGTAGTGTTTGCTTATGGTTTAAATTGTCACAGTTACATTTTATTGATTGTTCAAAGTTCATTTTAAATTTCTTTCTTTGAAATGCAAGAGTTGGACTATTTCAGTAGTGTTTGGTCGTGGTTTACCTTGTCACAGTTACATTTTCGTGATTTTTCAAAGCTCATTTTGAATTTCTTTCGTTGAAATGCAAGAGTTGGACTATGCCAGTAGTGTTTGGTTGTGGTTTACCTTGTCATAGTTACATTTTCTTGATTTTTCAAAGCTCATTTTTGAATTTCTTTCGTTGAAAAGCAAGAGTTGGAATATTTCAGTAGTGTTTGCTTATGGTTTACCTTGTCACAGTTACATTTTCTTGATTTTTCAAAGTTCATTTGAATTTCTTTCATTGAAATTCAAGAGTTGGAATATTTAAGTAGTGTTTGGTTGTGGTTTACCTTGTCACAGTTACATTTTCTTGATTTTATAAAGTTCATTCTGAATTTCTTTCATTGAAATGCAAGAGTTGGAATATTTCAGTAGTGTTTGGTTGTGGTTTACCTTGTCACAGTTACATTTTCATGATTTTCCAAAGTTCATTTTGAATTTCTTTCGTTGAAATGCAAGAGTTGAAATATTTCAGCAGTGTTTGGTATTGGTTTACCTCATCACCGTTAAATTTTCTTGATTTTTCAAAGTTCATTTTGTATTTCTTTCGTTGAAATGTAAGAGTTGGAAATATTTCAGTAGTGTTTGGTAGTGGTTTACCTTGTCAAAGTTACTTTATAGTGATTTTTCATAGCTCATTTTGAATTTCTTTCATTGAAATGCAAGAGTTGTAATATTTCAGTAGCGTTTGGTTATGGTTTAACTTGTCACAGTTACATTTTCTTGATTTTTCAAGGTTCATTTTGAATTTCTTTCTTTGAAGTGCAAGAGTTGGAATATTTCAGTAGCGTTTGATTGTGGTTTACCTTGTCAAAATTATATTCTCTTGATTTTTCAAAGTTCATTTGTAATTTTATTAGTTGAAATGCAAGATTTGGAATATTTCAGAAGTTTTTGGATGTGGTTTAACTTTTATAAGTAAAATTTTATATAATTTTCAAAGTTAAATTTGAATTACTTTCGTTTAAAAGCAATAGATGTAATATTTCAGTAGTGTTTGCTTATGGTTTAACTTGTAATAGTTACATTTTATTGATTGTTCAAAGTTCAATTGTATTTCTTTAATTGAAATGTAAGAGTTGGAATATTTCAGTAGTGTCTGGGTATCGTTTACCTTGTCACAGTTACATTTTCTAGATTTTTCAAAGTTCATTTTGAATTTCTTTCATTAAAATGAAAGAGTTGGACTATTTCAGTAGTGTTTGGTTGTGGTTTAAATTGTCACAGTTAAATTTTATTAATTTTTCAAAGTTCATTTTGAATTTATTTAGTTGAAATGCAATAGTTGGATTATTTCAGTAGTGTTTGGACATGGTTTACCTTGTCACAGTTACATTTTCGTGATTTTTCAAAGCTCATTTAGAATATCTTTCGTTGAAATGCAAGAGTTGGACTATGCCAGTAGTGTTTGGTTGTGGTTTACCTTGTCATAGTTACATTTTCTTGATTTTTCAAAGTTCATTTTTGAATTTCTTTCGTTGAAATGCAAGAGTTGGAATATTTCAGTAGTGTTTGCTTTTGGTTTACCTTGTCACAGTTACAGTTTCATGATTTTTCAAAGTTCATTTGAATTTCTTTCATTGAAATGAAAGAGTTGGAATATTTAAGTAGTGTTTGGTTATGGTTTACCTTGTCACAGTTACATTTTCTTGATTTTATAAAGTTCATTTTGAATTTCTTTCATTGAAATGCAAGAGTTGGAATATTTTAGTAGTGGTTGGTTGTGGTTTACCTTGTCACAGTTACATTTTCTTGATTTTTCAAAGTTCAGTTTGAATTTCTTTCGTTGAAATGCAAGAGTTGGACTATTTCAGTAGTGTATGGTTATGGTATACCTTGTCACAGTTGCATTTTCTTGATTTTTCAATGTTCTCTTTGAATTTCTTTCTATGATATGCAAGAGTTGGAATTTTTCAGTTGTGTTTGGTTGTGGTTTACCCTGTCACAGTTACATTTTCTTTATTTTTCAAAGTTCATTTTGAATTTCTTTCGTTGAAATGCAAGAGTTGGAATATTTCAGTAATGTTTGATTGTGGTTTACCTTGTCACAGTTACATTTTCTTGATTTTTCAAAGTTCATTTTGAATTTCTTTCGTTGAAATGCAAGAGTTGGAATATTTCAGTAGTGTTTGGTTGTGGTTTACCTTGTCACAGTTACATTTTCTTGATTTTCCAAAGTTCATTTCGAATTTCTGTCATTGAAATGCAAGAGTTGGAATATTTCAGTAGTGTTTGGTTGTGGTTTACCTTGTCACAGTTACATTTTCTTGATTTTTAAAAGTTCATTTTGAATTTCTTTCGTTGAAATGCAAGAGTCGGAATATTTAATTAGTGTTTGGTTATGATTTACCATTTAACAGTTACATTTTCTTGATTTTTCATTGTTTATTTTGAATTTCATTCGTTTAAATGCAAGAGTTGGAATATTTATGTAGTGTCTTGGTGTGGTTTGCCTTGTCTCAGTTACATGTTCTTGATTTTTCAAAGTTCATTTTGAATTTCTTTCGTTGAAATGCAAGAGTTGGAATATTTCAGTAGTGTATGGTTATGGTATACCTTGTCACAGTTACATTTTCTTGATTTTTCAATGTTCATTTTGAATTTCTTTCGTTGAAATGCAAGAGTTGGAATATTTCAGTAGTGTTTGGTTGTGGTTTACCTTGTGAAAGTTACATTTTCTTAATCCATGTCACAGTTACATTTTCTTGATTTTTCAAAGTTCATTTTGAATTTCTTTTGTTGAAATGCAAGAGTTGGAATATTTCAGTAGTGTTTGGTTGTGGTTTACCTTGTCACAGTTACATTTTCTTAAACCATGTCACAGTTAAATTTTATCGATTTTTCAAAGTTCATTTTGAATTTATATCGTTGAAATGCAAGAGTTGGAATATTTCAGTAGTGTTTGGTTGTGATTTACCTTGTCACAGTTACATTTTCCTGATTTTTCAAAGTTTATTTTGAATTTTTTTCATTGAAATGCAAGAGTCGGAATATTTCAGTAGTGTTTGGTTGTGGTTTACCTTGTCACAGTTACATTTTCTTGATTTTTCAAAGTTCATTTTGAATTTCTTTCGTTGAAATGCAAGAGTTGGAATATTTCAGTAGTGTTTGGTCGTGGTTTACATTGTCAAAGTTACATTTTCTTAATTTTTCAAAGTTCATTTTGAATTTCTTTCATTGAAATGCAAGAGTTGGAATATTTCAGTAGCGTTAGGTTATGGCTTAACTTGTCACAGTTACATTTTCTTGATTTTTCAAGGTTCATTTTGAATTTCTTTCTTTGAAATGCAAGAGTTGGAATATTTCAGTAGTGTTTGGTTGTGGTTTACCTTGTCAAAGTTACATTTTCTTGATTTTTCAAAGTTCATTTTGAATTTCTTTCGTTGAAATGCAAGAGTTGGAATATTTCAGTAGTGTTTGGTTGTGGTTTACCTTGTCACAGTTACATTTTCTTGATTTTTCAAAGTTCATTTTGAATTTCTTTCTTAGAAAAGCAAGAATTGAAATATTTCAGTAGTGTTTGATTGTGTTTTACATTGTCACAGTTACATTTTCTTGAATTTTCAAAGTTCTTTTGAATTTCTTTCGTTTAAATGTAAGAGTTGGAATATTTCAGTAGATTCTGGTTATCGTTTACCGTGTCACAGTTACATTTTCTTTATTTTTCAAATTTAATTTTGAATTTCTTTCATTGAAATGCAAGAGTTGGACTATTTCAGCAGTGTTCGGTAATGGTTTACCTTGTCACAGTTACATTTTATTGATTTTTCATAGTTGATTTTGAATTTCTTTAGTTGAAATGCAAGAGTTGGAATATGTCAGTAGTGTTTGGTCGTGGTTTACCTTGTCACAGTTACATTTTCGTGATTTTTCAAAGCTCATTTTGAATTTATTTCGTTGAAATGCAAGAGTTGGACTATGCCAGTAGTGTTTGGTCGTGGTTTACCTTGTCACAGTTACATTTTCTTGATTTTTCAAAGTTCATTTTTGAATTTCTTTCGTTGAAAAGCAAGAGTTGGAATATTTCAGTAGTGTTTGCTTCTGGTTTACCTTGTCACAGTTACATTTTCTTGATTTTTCAAAGTTCATTTGAATTTCTTTCATTGAAATGCAAGAGTTGGAATATTTCAGTAGTGTTTGGTTGTGGTTTACCTTGTCACAGTTACATTTTCTTGATTTTATAAAGTTCATTTTGAATTTCTTTCATTGAAATGCAAGAGTTGGAATATTTCAGTAGTGTTTGGTTGTGGTTTACCTTGTCACAGTTACATTTTCTTGATTTTTCAAAGTTCAGTTTGAATTTCTTTCGTTGAAATGCAAGAGTTGGAATATTTCAGTAGTGTATGGTTATGGTATACCTTGTCACAGTTGCATTTTCTTGATTTTTCAAAGTACATTCTTTAGTTCTTTCTTTGTAATTCTAGAGTTTTTATATTTCAGTAGTGTTTGTTTTTGGTTTACCCTGTCACAGTTACATTTTCTTGATTTTTCAAAGTTCATTTTGAATTTCTTTCGTAGAAATGCAAGAGTTGGAATATTTCAGTAGTGTTTGGTTGTGGTTTACCTTGTCACAGCTACATTTTCTTGATTTTTCAAAGTTCATTTTGAATTTCATTCGTTGAAATGCAAGAGTTGGAATATTTCAGTAGTGTTTGGTTGTGGTTTACCTTGTCACAGTTACATTTTCATGATTTTTCAAAGTTTATTTTGAATTTCTTTCGTTGAAATGCAAGAGTTGGATTATTTCAGCAGTGTTTGGTTGTGGTTTACCGTGTCATAGTTACATTTTCGTGATATGTCAAATGTCAGGTTGAATTTCTTTCGTTGAAATGCAAGAGTTGGAATATTTCAGTAGTGTTTGGTCGTGGCTTACCATGTCACAGATACATTTTCTTGATTTTTTCAAAGTTCATTTGAATTTCTTTCATTGAAATGCAAGAGTTGGAATATTTCAGTAGTGTATGGTTATGGTATACCTTGTCAAAGTTACATTTTCTTGATTTTTATATTTTAATTTTTAATTTATTTCTTTGTAATGAAAGAGTTGGAATATTTCAGTAGTGTTTGGTTGTGGTTTACCTTGTCACAGTTACATTTTCTTGATTTTTCAAAGTTCATTTTGGATTTTTTTCGTTGAAATGTAAGAGTTGGAATATTTCAGTAGTGTTTGGTTGTGGTTTACCTTGTCACAGCTACATTTTCTTTATTTTTCAAAGTTCATTTTGTATTTATTTCTTTGAAATTCTAGAGTTGGAATATTTCAGTATTTTTTGGTGTTTTTTTACCTTTTCACAGTTACATTTTCTTGATTTTTCAAAGTTCATTTTGAATTTCTTTCGTTGAAATGCAAGAGTTGGAATATTTCAGAAGTGTTTGGTTGTGGTTTACCTTGTCACAGTTACATTTTCTTGATTTTTCAAAGTTCATTTTGTATTTCTTTTGTTGAAATGCAAGAGTTGGAATATTTCAGTAGTGTTTGGTCGTTGTTTACCTTGTCCAAGTTACATTTTCTTGTTTTTTTAAAGTTTATTTTTAATTTCTTTCTTTGAAATGCAAGAGTTGGAATATTTCAGTAGAGTTTGGTTATGGATTAACTTGTCACAGTTACATTTTCTTGATTTTTCAAAGTTCATTTTGAATTTCTTTCGTTGAAATGCAAGAGTTGGAATATTTCAGTAGTGTTTGGTTGTGGTTTACCTTGTCAAAGTTATATTTTCTTGATTTTTCTAAGTTCATTTTGAATTTCTTTCGTTGAAATGCAAGAGTTGGAATATTTCAGTTGTGTTTGGTTGTGGTTTACCTTGTCACAGTTACATTTTCTTGATTTTTCAAAGTTCATTTTGAATTTCCTTCGTTGAAAAGCAAGAGTTGGAATATTTCAGTAGTGTTTGCTTGTGGTTTACCTTGTCACAGTTACATTTTCTTGATTTTTCAAAGTTCATTTGAATTTCTTTCGTTGTAATGCAAGAGTTGGAATATTTCAGTAGTGTCTGGTTATGGTTTACCTTGTCACATTTAAATTTTATTGATTTTTCAAAGTTCATTTTGAATTTCTTTCGTTGAAATGCAAGAGTTGGAATATTTCAGTAGTGTTTGGTTGTGGTTTACCTTGTCACAGTTCATTTTGAATTTCTTTCGTTGAAATGCAAGAGTTGGAATATTTCACTAGTGTTTGGTTGTGGTTTACCTTGTCACATTTACACACATGTATACACATGTACACACATGTGCTTATCATGAGTGCTCATGATAAGTTAACCTGACCTTTTCCGGTGAGTATGGTTAGGTTAGACTAGATTAAGTTAGGTTAGATTAGGTTAGGTTAGCATACGTACGCTTCACTTAGGTTAGCTTAGGTTAGGTGAAAGACATGCGAAAAGTTAGGTGTATGACTAGGTTAGGTTAGGTTAGATTAAGTTAGGTTAGGTTAAGTTAGGTTAGGCTAGGTTAGCCTACGTACGCGCGCATACGTAGGCTAACCTAGCCTAACTTAACGTAACCTAACCTAACTTAATCTAACCTAACCTAACCTAAAAATACACCTAAATTTTCGCATGTCTCTCACCTAACCTAAGCTAACCTAAGTGAAGCGTACGTAGGCTAACCGAACCTAACCTAATCTAACCTAACTTAATCTAGTCTAACCTAACCATACTCACCGGAAAAGGTTAGGTTAACTTATCATGAGCACTCATGATAAGCACATGTGTGTAAATGTGTATACATGTGTGTAAATGTGACAAGGTAAACCACAACCAAACACTAGTGAAATATTCCAACTCTTGCATTTCAACGAAAGAAATTCAAAAAGAACTTTTAAAAATCAAGAAAATGTAACTGTGACATGGTAAACGACAACCAAACACTACTGAAATATTCCAACTTTTGCATTTCAACGATATAAATTAAAAATTAATTTTAAAAATCTAGAAAATTTAACTGTTATAATTTAAAACATAAAAAACAACCACTTATTGAGAAAAACTCTATAATATAAAAGAAATAAAATATAAAAGAACTTTTAAATAACACTAAAATTTAAATGTGAAAAATTAAAAAATAACAACAAACTAATGAAATATTCCATATCCTGAATTTCAACGATAGCAATTCAAAATAACTTTAAAAAATCAATAAAAAGTAACTGTTAAAAGGTAAACCAAAAGAAAACAATAATGAAATAGTACAACACGTGCTATTAAAACACATAAAATAAAAATGATCTTTTATAAATAAATAAAAATTTAATGTGACAAGGAAAACAAGGACCAAACACTACTGAAATAGTCCAACTCTTGCATATCAAAGAAAGAAATTCAAAATGAACTTTGAAAAATCACGAAAATGTAACTGTGACAAGGTAAACCAATACCAAACACTACTGAAATATTCCAACTCATTCATTTCAAAGAAAGAAAGTCAAAATTAACTTAGAAAAAACAAGAAAATGTAACTGTGACAAGTTAAACCAAAACCAAACACTACTGAAATATTCCAACTATTGCATTTCAACGAAAGAAATTCAAAATGAACTTTGAAAAAACAAGAGAATGTAATTGTGACAAGGTAAACCATAACCAGACACTACTGAAATATTCCAACTCTTGCATTTCAACGAAAGAAATTCAAATGAACTTTGAAAAATCAAGAAATTGTAACTGTGACAAGGTAAACCACAAGCAAACACTACTGAAATATTCCAATTCTTGCTTTTCAAAGAATGAAATTCAAAATGAACTTTGAAAAATCAAGTAAATGTAACTGTGACAAGTTAAACCACAACCAAACGCTACTGAAATATTCCAACTCTAGCATTTCAACGAAAGAAATTCAAAATGAACTTTGAAAAATCAAGAAAATGTAACTTTGACAAGGTAAACCACAACCAAACTCTACTGAAATATTCCAACTCTTGCATTTCAACGATAGAAATTCAAAATGAACTTTGAAAAATCAAGAAAATGTAACTGTGACAAGTTAAACCACAACCAAACTCTACTGAAAAATTCCAACTCTTGCATTTCAACGAAACAAAATAAAAAAGAAAATTGAAAAATCAAGAAAATTTAACTGTGACAAGGTAAACCACGACCAAACACTACTGAAATATTCCAACTCTTGCATTTCAACGAAAGAAATTCAAAATGAACTTTGAAAAATCAAGAAAATGTAACTGTGACAAGGTAAACCACAACCAAACACTGCTGAAATATTCCAACTCTTGCATTTCAACGAAAGAAATTCAAAATGAACTTTGAAAAATCATGAAAATGTAACTGTGAAAAGGTATACCATTACCATACACTACTGAAATATTCCAACTCTTGCATTTAAATGAAAAAAATTCAAAATGAACTTTGAAAAATCAAGAAAATGTAATTGCGACACGGTAATCCACAACCAAACACTACTGAAATATACCAACTCTTGCATTTCAATGAAAGAAATTCAGAATGAACTTTGAAAAATCCAGAAAATGTAACTGTGACAAGGTAAACCACAACCAAACACTACTGAAATAGACCAACTCTTGCATTTCAACGAAATAAATTAAAAATGAAATTTGAAAGATCATGAAAATGTGACATTGACAAGGAAAACCAAAAAAAATAGCATATTAAAAAATACAAATATTGATTATCAACTAAATAAATTCAAATTAACTTTTAAAAATCAAGAAAATATAACTGTGACAAGGTAAACCATAAGCAAAGACTACTGAAATATTCCAACTCTTGCTTTTCAACGAAAGAAATTCAAAATATTTTGAAAAATCAAGAAAATGTAACTGTGACAAGGTAAACCATAACCAGACACTACTGAAATATTCCAACTCTTGCATTTCAACGAAATAAATTCAAATGAACTTTGAAAAATCAAGAAAATGTAACTGTGACAAGGTAACCCACAAGCAAACACTACTGAAATATTCCAGATCTTGCTTTTCAACGAAAGAAATTCAAATGGAAATTTGAAAAATCAATAACATGTAACTGTGACAATTTAAAACACGCCCATAAACTACTTTAAGCGTTAATATCGTTCTTATCATCGAAAGATATTCAAATTGAAATTTGAATAATCAATAAAATGTAATTTTGACAAGGTAAACCACAACCAAACACTACTGAAATATTCCAACTAGTGCATTTCATCGAAATAAATTCAAAATGAACTTTGAAAAATCAAGAAAATGTAACTGTGACAAGTTAAACCATAACCAAACGATACTGAAATATTCCAACTCTTGCATTTCAATGAAAGAAATTCAAAATGAACTTTGAAAAATCAAGAAAATGTAACTTGGACAAGGTAAACAACGACCAAACACTACTGAAATATTCCAACTCTTGCATTTCAACGAAAGAAATTCAAAATGAACTTTGAAAAATCAAGAAAATGTAACTGTGACAAGGTAAACCACAACCAAACACTGCTGAAATATTTCAACTCTTGCATTTCAAAGAAAGAAATTCAAAATTAACAATTAAAAAAAATGAACATGAAACTGTGACACGGAAAACCAAAACCAAACACTCCTGAAATATTCCAACTGTTGCATTTAAACTAATTAAATTAAAAATGAACTTTGAAAAATCAAGAAAATGTAACTGTGAGATGGTTTAAGAAAATGTAACTGTGACATGGTAAACCATTAACATACACTACTTAAATATACCTACTCTTTCAAATCAAGTAATGAAAATCAAATATAACAGATATAAATCAATAGACGGTAACGGAGTTCATCCAAACCACACCCAGAAACTACATAAAACTAATCACACTGAAATTTCAGTGCAAGACCTACAAAATGAACAAAGAAAAATAAAGAAAAGGCAACTTTGACAATGAAAATCATACCACAAAACTAGTTAAATATTCAAACTCTTGAATATCAAAGAAATAAATTCAAAATGAACTTTGAAAAATTAAGAAAATGTAACTGTGACAAGGTAAACCACAACCAAAGACTACTGAAATATTCCAACTCTTGCATTTCAATGAAAGAAATTCAAAATGAACTTTGTAAAATCAAGAAAATGTAACTGTGACAAGGTAAACCACAACCAAACACTACTGAAATATTCCAACTCTTGCATTTTAGTGAAAGAAATTCAAAATGAACTTTGAAAAATCATGAAAATGTAACTGTGACAAGGTAAACCACAAAAAAACAATACTTAAATAATCCATCTCTATAAATTCATATAATTAATTTATAAATTAAAATAGATAAATCATTAACATTTAAATGTGAAAAGGTAAACCAACAAAAAAAACTACTGAAATATTCCAACTCGTGCATTTCAAAGAAAGAAATTCAAAATTAAAATTGAAACATCAAGAAAATGTATCTATGACAAGGTAAACCATAAGCAAACACTACTGAAATATTTCAACTCTTGCATTTCAATGAAAGAAATTCAAAATGAACTTTGAAAAATCAAGAAAATGTAACTGTGACAAGGTATACCATAACCATACACTACTGAAATATTCCAACTCTTGCATTTCAACGAAAGAAATTCAAAATGAACTTTGAAAAATGAAGAAAATGTAACTGTGACAAGGTAAACCACAACCAAACAATAATGAAATAGTCCAACTCTTGCATTTCAATGAAAGAATTTCAAAATGAACTTTGAAAAATCAAGAAAATCTAACTGTGACAATGTAAACAACAACCAAACACTACTGAAATAATACAACTCTTGCATTTCAATGAAAGAAATTCAAAATAAACATTGAAAAATAAGGAAAATGTAACTCTGAAATGGTAATCCACAACCAAACACTACTGAAATATACCAACTCTTGCATTTCAACGAAAGAAATTCAAAATGAACTTTGAAAAAACAAGAAAATGTAACTGTGACAAGGTTTAAGAAAATGTAACTGTGAAAATGTAAACCACAACCAAACACTACTGAAATATTCCAACTCTTGCATTTCAACGAAAGAAATTAAAAATTAACTTTGAAAAATCAAGAACATGTAACTGTGACAAGGTAAACCACAACCAAACACTACTGAAATATTCCAACTCTTGCATTTCAACGAAAGAAATTCGAAATGAACATTGAAAAATCAAGAAAATGTAACTGTGACATGGTATACCATAACCATACACTACTGAAATATTCCAACTCTTGCATTTCAACGAAAGAAATTCAAAATGAACTTTGAAAAATCAAGAAAATGTAACTGTGACAAGGTAAACCACAACCAAACACTACTGAAATATTCCAACTCTTGCATTTCAATGAAAGAAATTCAAAATGAACTTTGAAAAATCAAGAAAATGTAACTGTGACAAGGTAAACCACAACCAAACACTACTGAAATATTCCAACTCTTGCATTTCAGGGAAAGAAATTCAAAATAAACTTTGAAAAATCAGGAAAATGTAACTGTGACAAGGTAAACCACAACCAAACACTACTGGAATATTCCAACTCTTGCAGTTCAACGAAAGAAATTCAAAATGAACTTTGAAAAATCAAGAAAATGTGACTGTGACATGGTAAACGACAACCAAACACTACTGAAATATTCCAACTCTTGCATTTCAACGATATAAATTCAAAATGAATTTGAAAAATCATTAAAATGTAGCTGTGACGATTTAAATCAGAACCAAACACTATTGAAATACTCCAACTCTTGCATTTCAACGAAAGAAATCCAAAATGAACTTTGAAAAAACAATAAAATATAACTTTGACCAGGTAAAGCACAAAAAAAAACTACTGAAATGTTCAAACTATTGCTTTACAACGAAAGAAATTCAAAATGAACTTTGAAAAATCAAGAAAATGTAACTGTGACAAGGAAAACCACAACCAAACACTACTGAAATATTCCAACTCTTGAATTACAGCGAAATAAATTCAATATGAAAATTGAAAAATCAAGAAAATGTAACTGGGACAAGGTAAACCACAACCAAACACTACTGAAATATTCCAACTCTTGAATTTCAACGAAATAAATTCAGAATGAACTTTGAAAAATAAAGAAAATGTAACTGTGACAATGTAAACCACAACCAAACACTACTGAAATATTCAAACTCTTTCATTTCAACTAAATAAATAAAAATGAACTTTGAAAAATCAAGAATATTTAACTGTTACAAGGTAAACCACAACCAAACACTACTGAAATATTCCAACTCTTGCATCTCAACGAAAGAAATTCAAAATGAACTTTGAAAAATCAAGAAAATGTAACTGTGACAAGGTAAACCACAACCAAACACTACTGAAATATTCCAACTCTTGCATTTCAACGAAAGAAATTCAAAATGAAGTTTGAAAAATCAGGCCTTTGGGGTGTCGGGGGACCTTTTGGGGGGGAGGGGCCGGGGGGAAGGGTCGTTTTGCGTCTCAATACACAAAAAAATATTAAAAAATGGGGAAGAGAAGGGGAGGGGAGGAGGGGAGGAGGGGAGGAGGAGTGGATGGGTAGGAGGGGGGGGGATGGGGAGGGGATGTGAAGGGGGGGGGAGATGGAGGGAGAGGGAGGGGGGCCCTTTGGGGACCAAAGGGGGGGGTGGAGGGGCTCTTTGGGGCCCGGTGGGTCTGGGGGACCCTTGAGGGCCGGGTGGCCCTTTGGGAGCCCAGTGGACCTTTGAGGACCGGTGGCTTCCTTCGGGGTTGGGGTGGGGTGGGGGGATTAGAACCGTTTGGGGTTGGGGTAGGGGGATCGGGACCCTTTGGGAGCTTGGGGGACCTTTGGGGACCGGGACTTCCTTCGGGGTTGGGGTAGAGGTATTGGAACCCTTTGGATCAGGGTAGGGGGATCGGAACCCTTTGGGTTGTGGTAGAGGACCTCACAACACTGTTCAAATGGAACTTGTGTATTATAACGACCACAGAGTTTTACCCTCAAATTCTCTTCTAAAATCATCCTTTAAATCAACTTTTAAAATGTCTCTAAATGTTTCACCGAAATAATTCCATAAGCTGTCTAAAACCGTTTCGCCCAAATAATCCCCTAAAAGTAATTTCTGTGTGTTCCTTTTGTTTTTTGGCATCTCTGTGCTTTCACATTTCAAATTTCTAGGAAACCCTTTCCTACGTTAATCTCTTCATCTCATAAATTTTCCTAGGTAAACTATTAAGGTTTCGTTAGAATATCAATTTATCTCTCCGACTTAAAGCTCAGTGAAGCCGTATTTAAAAATAGAATTTCTATCTCTTTAGACTCCCGCATAATTCCGAGATAACAAGTGATGTCATTTATAATTCCTGACACTAACGATCAATGAAGCCCTATTTAAAAATAGAATATTAATTTTTCTCTCTGACCTAAAGAACGTTTATCCCTCAGACCTAAGATTAAAGAAGCCATAATGTTTCTTAATTCCCCCTTCGTGAATCAATAATTTCCCCTAGCGATTGTGTAAATCGAGTTCTCAGATTAGGTTCGCCTCAAGATTAAAGAAGCCATAATGTTTCTTAATTCCCCCATTCGTGAATCAATAATTTCCCCGCCGATTATGTAAATCAAGTTCTCAGGTTAGGTTCGCCTAACAATCTCATAACATTCGCGTTGAGCATGTCCATTCTCACTGACAACGAACAGACATAAATCATCCATAACCATCCATGAAAAACATCAAATAAATTGACCAACACACATAACCATCCATGAAAACAGACATAAATGTGAGAAATTTCCTGTTTTTTTATTCTTACTGACAAAAACCATAAAACAGACATGAATTGCTGTTGACATCCGAGAAAAACATCAAATAGATTGACCAACACACATAACCATCCAAGAAAACAACCATAAATGTGAGAAAATTCATGTTTTTTCAAGTGAGAAAAATTCTGTTTTTTCATTCTCACTGACAAAAACCATAAACCACGTGGTATGTTCTGTGCTGGTACCCCCCTTTCTACTGTTTACGCAACTAGCTTGGACTAGCAGAATACCATTGTTATTGCTGTTGCCCAGATCTTGCTATATACTCTTTAATAGTAAGAATGTTAACAATAATAATAGTAATAACAATAATAATAATAAAAGACAGAGTAAACAAGAATTTTGTTTGGGAGGTTAAATTCATAATGCCTTACAGTGAATACTCACAGAATACACAATCCACCCGAATGCACTTCAAACTACCCTTCCAAAATCACTCATAGTCAGAACGTTGATTGTTTCAATGCGACAACAGATATATACAGCATGTGAGTAACGTAACTCCAGGAAAACTGGAGCCGTGCGGACAATGGATAGGGGCAACAGGTCTTTTGGCCTAATCCTTTTTTAATTCAGAACGACTCTGCACTGTCAAACCCTCATGAGTCTCGTGGAACTATGTAGAAATAACATTTGCTTTTTATTGAAAACTATACACATCTTGAACAATGTGCTTTTGGTTTTTCAAAACATCGACGCCAAATAAAAAATAAATCACTACAATAACCAAGAAGACTGGAAAGAACCAATGAAATAAACTGAATATTTAACAAATAATGATGTTAATTCCTGGAAACTCAGCAATTCAACATTTTTTTTTCATCGTAATTTTTATTTCTTAATGTTTGAAATATAAAAGAATATATTTGTAATATAATTCGTTTTCAGAAAAGCGCAAATGACGCAATAGACTTTAGACTTTTACATTTAGGGGAAAGAGAAGGAGGTAGTAGCCAAACTCCTGTTTGTGGTAATTTTCTTTTGTTTTGAGTTTGACTTGAACACCCAATTTAATTTTTACTCGTTTTAAGATCTATTTATTCATCTATTTTAGTACGTGTTATCTTTATGTTTGCTATGATCGTTTATTTTAATTTCTGTTCGTTTTGAGTTTCATTTACTCTTTAACATTAATTTCTGTTCGTTTCGAGTTTCATTTACTCTTTAACATTAATTTCTGTTCGTTTTGAGTTTGACTTGAACACCCAATTTAATTTTTACTCGTTTTAAGATCTATTTATTCATCTATTTTAGTACGTGTTATCTTTATGTTTGCTATGATCGTTTATTTTAATTTATGTTCGTTTCGAGTTTCATTTACTCTTTAACATTAATTTCTGGTCGTTTTGATTTTCAATTATTATAGGGATTTATTTTTGCTTTAATAGGGCTCGTTACTTTCCTTTAAAAAACTTATTTTTGGAAAGTTTTTTATTATTATTATTAATTTCTGTGCGATTGCCAAAGCTCTGTAATATAGCCTAATGAATATTTTTCCAGCTTTTCACGTCTCTGGCTTGAGAATTAAAATATCCAATTCTAATTCATTTAGTCTTGTGATTCATTTCAATATCCTCCTTAAAAGAAATCCTTCAACTCCACGCTTTGTAAGTAGTGATTTTGTAAAAAAAAAAAAAAATCCGGTTAAAACACGGAAATCGGGATATCCGGGCAATACAAAACTTTTCACATATCTCCAGGTAAGTTTATATCCCAAATAGGCATAGGAGTTTTATATGGCGTAGGGTGTTACAAAAAAGATCATATGTCACCAGCCAGAGTTACTAGTTTTCTATATATATATATAAAAAAAAGTATGGGTAGTTTCAAAGAAATACTTTTTCAGGGATGGGACGTACCATCCAAGGAAAAGGCTATGATAAACCTTTAAAATTTGGTGGTACGCATCCATGACAGTAACAATGTCAACGAACCAGTCATAAGAGCTTATCTAACATTAAGAGAGTTTAAGAAACCCCCTTCTTCTTTATTGAATATTTTGAATTTCTCCTCCTCGAAAGCAAACGTTGTTGTTCATTTTCCCATTGTCGATTTACTGTAGTTTCCATAATTCGAAGTGACATGGATAATGACGCAGAAGGCTTATTATAACTCGAGAGACCTTTGGCAATATTAAAAGAACACCCTCAAAATTTTCATGATTTACTAGAACTCTTTTGGCTTATTTCCAGTCTTTTTCCTAAAGATGGATTCTACACAAACAATGCGATACAAAAAGGAATTGCACAAGAGATCATCATTTGTAACGAGAAATGAAAGGAAAAAGTGACAGATCAAACCGTTGACGTCAATTCACGAAAATTCAGGAGGGAGGGGAGGGCAAAATACATTTTCCAAAATATAGGAACGTACGAAAAAAAAATGTTTATTTGTATAATGATTTAATTTTAACAAACATTCAGTTTTAATAAGTATATTTGTGATGTACAGAGCAAGTGCTTTAGTACTAAAATCTCAAAGTAATTAAAACGTGGACTTGATCGGACCAGTCTCCAACATCCTAGGAGAATGAATGAGACGGAAGGTTAATTAAGACTCAAAGGCGTCGGCAAATATTAAAGAACACCATCAAGATTTTAAAAGTTTACTCAGCTCTGTAGTCTATCTCCAAATTGGTCTACTTTTTTCACATGCCTGGCATAAAGTAATAACACAATTGAAATAAATTTTCGTCCACACTTACTGCAAACGTTGAATAGCAACAAGAAGGTGTGACTTATTTCAACAACCCGACAGGGATACAGCATATACACGCTAAAGTTATGGAAACGAGTCGACAAAACTGCAGTCTTCATTTGGAACAGTGCCAAGCCTCCAAACTAAGCAACAGAACAAAAATAATCATCAATACCCCAGTTGTGTCCCAAGAATCATACATGGTATGATTCTTGTACAATAAACTTGTAAGGTCAAGCTCGTACAATAAGCATAAAAAAAGAAAGAAAATAAAATATTACTTGATACAACCTATTTGACATAACCCTAGCACTTTACCAAACATATCGAATTCTCGAGAGCTGTATGGCATTAATAGATCATGCTCTGGATCTTCTAATTAAATATAAGAAGGAAGTACATAGGTGGACACATGTTTGATCTTCAAGGAGGGAGGGCTATCGCAGGATTGATTGTTAAAACTCTTTATAAGCACAACCACAGCACAATAATCATTGCAATAAAATAGGAGGGAGAAGAAGAAAGAAAAGGGTGAATTTTCTTACCATATTCCTGCATTTTGACCTTCGGAAAACTCATCCGGTTAATTTGCAGAAATTAAAAACTTGCTTGTTCTTTTTATATTGATAAAACGCTAATACAAGATGCCAGTATATCGTCATTACTCCTAAGGTGCACTTCCCCTCCCCCCGAATGAGTATGTATCAATAAATTAAAACAAGCAATGTGTCAAAGAGGTTTGGGTGCTTGTACATTATACACCACTCACTCAAGTGTTTCATTTAATTAGAACCTGCTTCTTCGACGCTCAATCCTAATGAAATATCACAAAATATGATGAAAATATAATACTTTAGAAACAAATTTGGGCTATATATTTGCACATTAGGAGGTGGGGGTAAAGTAAAGCGGGTCTGCATGCAAAATGTGTTAGGTACAATTATTCTGCATATTGTGAAGTAAGAATTGTTTTCTAACTTCGAACTGTCAAAATAATTTACCCCTCCCCCTAATGCGCAAATATATAGTCCAGACGTGTCTTATTTAAGCAAGCACAAAGAAACAGACCTTTAATGTCCCTATGTAGTTTCTTCTCTGAGTGAAGATAGTCTAAGCCCTTTAAGACTTCTCGGAGAATAATGGCAATTTGAGATTCGTCTAGCGAGCCTGCCTTCATCAGGTCAAGGGCTGACCCACCTCCTAAATGTTCCATTATAATCCATAGCTTAGAACCCTACAAATAAAAATTAAAAATTATTTATTAAGAAAGAGAATTTTTGCTACTTACCATCCAAATAACAATTGAGATAGAGAACTAAAGTAATCCTGTAAAACAGTAAAATTTTAATAGTTTACGGTAACTAGCCGTCCTAGCCAAGTGGATTGCTGCGCTGGAAACAGGATTCTTTATCCGAGAGGGCGAGGGTTGGAATCCTAGTGTGTCCAATTATTTGGCTTGGGACGAGGGTCAGTGGTGTGATTCTGTAGGCTCAATTAGAGTCCACCCAGCTTTAAATGGGTACCTGGAGAAATCTGGAGAAGGTAAACAGGAAGGGTGTGAGAAAGCACAGGATGGTTGGCCTCCAACCCCCCATTGCACTTCCTGGCTGAAGGGCCAAGAAACGGAGATCAGCACCGCCGGTAGGGACTGTAAAGTCCAATGCCGTATTATTACCTATACCTTGCTGTAACAAACAAGGTGTCAAAACTCATACCCGAACGACCACCTTAAATCAGAGACCAAAAAACTAGTTTTTAAACTCTTCAGCAATCACCAGACAACTCCAAATAATAACAATGTTGTCTTTTCTCTTTTCATGCCAAAACAAGCATTTGATACGACAAGAAATCGTAAAGAATTTAAGGTTTCCCATAAACGTAGTTTTGAACAAAACGTACTTAATAGTATTTTCCCTATAACATTTGGGGTGAATCGAGGGCAGGATTATTATTCATATGAATTGACCTTCTGGGCCATTTTTTGTCTTCCTTAGGGCTTTTTTTTCTCATGTTTGCCATGCTTTACAAAGATATACTATTATTAAATACAGAGACAACATACTAAAATATAGGGAACTTTTTGAGATGGATATTTATCATGAGATTGAATACTAATCCGGGTTGCAGCGGTAGCCAACAACCTAGTAAGAGACGATCACGCACCATAGTAAAAAATGAAATTAGCCCATAACTACTAAAACTAAAATCAGATCAAAAAACAAAGTACATTACGAGAACCGCCTTGTCCAAAACCCCTGTATAGGAAACTTACCGGCCCACGGCTTGAACAACAAGGGAAATATATTGGTTTGAAAATCAAGAAAAGGGGCTGAAACCACGATATTCTGCATAAACAGCATCTTTTCCTCCTCAGATAGCATGGCACTGGAGCATCGTAGAAAGTTATTTAGTGGCTCATTTTAAAGTAAATTGATGTGGTTAAAAACATTTTGCAATTAATTTTTTTTTAAATAAATTCAATCTTAACATCAGGAATTATTCAAATCTACCTCCTTCTGTAATTAATACTAATTAAAGAACCACTATTGCCTTTATCGATTATATCGAAAAAGGTCAGCAACGTAGAGTCTATTATCAAAGAGAAATATTGCACTCTGTTTTCACAAAATTATATAAACTCACAGTAAACTTAGTTATTTTAAATTAAAAAAAATCAATGTGGGGTTGAAGGTAGGCTATGAGCTTTGCTAAATAAACTTAAGCCTTATAGTCCTAAATAAGGGCTACAAGTTTTTCGACAGGAAAAAAATATTATACAGAAGCGTTAATAAACCATGTATTTTCGCATAGTATTTTGAAAAAAAAACAATCTGGTGGTCTATGACTACTCAACAAGGATCGTCTACTTTGATTCAGGAGTAATGTGGACATATACGACCAAAAAATAGGTCGTATGCTTACTGTCGGTAAAGTAGGCTGTATTGGTACAGCTATGATTTGTTTTCTCTCTTTTCAACCTTTCAAGGGGTCACGCAGCTAGTGTGATACATACAAGATTTCCTAATTCATAAAGGAAACAGTAAAAAACTTCAGCGTATCACTTCCATCCTGACAACTTTCGATATAGAGGAGAGCAAGAAAGAAAAAATGTTAGGAAAAACAGGACATTGGCTTAAAGGAGAAGAAGGGCTTTTCACTAAATCGAAAATGTATTATTGTGGTGGGCGAATGATATTCTCAGAAATGGCTAAAGTCCAAGTTAAGATCATTGGTGTTTTCAACGGTCTACCTCCAACATGTTCTGCTACCTCTAAGCAGGGACATAGCCAAAATTTCTGAAGTTGGGGAGGGATGGCAAGAATATAATCTTTTACAATCAAATTTTATTATTTATTTTTCTACAACTGCTTCGTAAATTTTTAAACCGAAGATAGGTTTGCAAAATATTATGAAAAAATTCCTTTTCGAGTGTTTAAAAGGGCATAGCATTCACGGTTGTAACAACCACAAGAGCATGACACCCATGTAAAAAGCCCATTAGTCGAACAATGTATTGAATAGGCAGTGTCTCTTTACTTTTAGAGCTTTGTGTCATTACGAAAAGCCTTTGAAAGAAGTTGAACGTCCAAGAAAGTTTTATTGGGTTATAAAACTAGGGTATCTACCCAAATGGAACAGCCATTGAGCAAATGCAAGAAGTCATGTCCCTGGTGTGTCGCAACGAAGGGTTTTTAGCTTAACTCGCCATAGTTTGAAGATACCGTTCAATGCAAGGTCTTTCTCCTCATTGAAAAGATGATCGTTTTTACGATCACTTATATCATCCTCGGTGGAAAAGACAAGAGAGCAGTTTTCTCAGCTACGGCTGAAAAGGAAACTCAAATTTTGTAAATACACTCTTTCTTGACAAAGCATACATAAAATTACTAGACCAGATCAAGACTAGGCGTTATACCCATTCATACTTTTCAGTCTGCCCGCAGACTGTATTTAAAATCCAGATCATATTGCTAGTGTATATAAGTGTTTCCACTGACATGGTTCAGTCTTGGTTTGACAAGGAATTCTGAAATTTTGAGGAAGTCAGTTTTCTAGGTACTTCAGTATTAGCTGCAACCCACGCGAGAAGTCAAGCTTGGTAAGTCCTAATGAAATAAAACAAAATAGGATGAAAATATAATAGTTAAGAAACAAATTTGGTCTATATATTTGCACATTAGGGGGGGGGGTTGGTAAAGCATTGCATATGAATATATAACCTAACCTATGTACCTTTCCCCCCCCTAAACCCCAAAGAACAATAGTTCAAATATTGTAAACACAATGACAAACCACGGTTTGCGATCCATTTCTCTATTGACAGATACCCGTTTGTCTAGTTTCCTTTAGCACTTCCCTATACAGTATATCGCGTGAGTAGTAATCTATCTATATATTTGAACAGTACTTTTGAACGGTACTTTTGAACCGTGCTTGCGTAATTTGTCTTATCTCTAGCATGTACAAGAATATGCAGTGTCGTTTGAAGTACGCATTGTAAAAAGCGACCAATCCTTTACCTACAAAGTGGCCAAGCATGTTTTGAAACTATAGTCAATGGTGTATAAGATAATCAGACTGTTTTTTTTGTGTTATTGATATGAATTGCACATGAATGTGCAGCATAGCTTCACGTGGACATTTTTTAAAAAAAGCTGGCGACCTATACAATTGTTCGATACGATTTGACAGTATTGTCCAAATTATGTATATCAAACAGAAGGTAATTTGAGGCAACATTTGTTTTTCAGGGGTTCAATCTTATACATAAGAGGTTCCTTAATATACGATAACTCGACTTGTAATTGGTTAAAAATAAAAGACGTGTTTTTTTATTCGTCCTTGAGATTTTGTATAAATGCTCACACTTTACGATTAAATTTTCACAATGATTTACAATATCATAGATAATAAACTAAATGCTATTGATATTGAAGTTATAAATATCACAATTTATGTTATGAGTATAGCTTAGCACATTTCTAAGTTTATTTCCAAATAAAATCATTTTACAACTCCTTCAGTAAATTCGAATTTCAGGAGTATAGCCCCCCTCCCCCCAACAATACAAATCCTTAAATATGATGACTATAGTCACTAGAAAACGTAAAGTACGCTCTTTTTTCTATTCTGTAAATAAAATCCCTCCTACCCTGCTCTGTTTACGAGCTTAATTCTTTAGAAATAGTTATTTCGTTCAAAATATTACTTTTCCCATTATCAAAAATAGAGTTTCCGGTCTAAAAGCATCTGTGTCTAATCCTGTTAGCAAGAGTGGTAATGTCCAAACAACCTTTTGCATGTGTATTATCTGAAAATATTATTACAACATGTTTAAAGTGAGTTGTAACTGTTCCTTGAAAAATATATTCTTTTTATGATCAAATTAACATCGATTATATAATTTGAAATTATATTAATAATTTCTTCTTAACAATTTTGTTAATTTAAAATGGTTTATATAGTTATTTTATACTAAAAATTGATATTAAAATCTTTAATTCAATATGGGTACACAAACTTATGACGTAATTTCAAGGGACATGTTATCTCATGGGACGATGTTTTTGAAGTCACCCTTCCCCCCACAAACTGAAAATGTTTAAGAATTTTAATGTGGAACCTTTTTTAAATATTTCTAATGAGATAATACATAGAGTGACAAAGCCCTCAGAATCGAATTGTGAGGACAAATTTCACCATGGGACGATGTTTTTGAAATCCCCCTTCCCCTCAAGCTAAAAATTTTTCAGAATTTTACTTTAAAAGTTTTTTAAAATATGTCCAAAGCACTAAGACATAGAGAGCTACAAACATCAGAATCGCTTGTAGAAGGAAAATTATATTATGGGAAGATGTTTTTGAAATCCCCCTTCCCCCCAAATTCAAAATTTTACTTTAGAAGCTTTTTTTAATATTTCTAAAGCGCTAAGACATAGAGCGCTACAAAGATCAGAATCAACTTTAGAGGATAATTCATGTTATGGGAAGATGTTTTTGAAATCCCCCCTTCCCCCAAACTCAAATTCTCCAAAATTATACTTTAGAAGCTTTTTTAAATATTTCTAAAGCGCTAAGACATAGAGCGTTACAAACATCAGAATCAACTTTAGGTGGTAATTTATATAGGCTAATGAGGGGATGTTTTTGAAATCCCCCTTACCCCCAAACTCAAATTACAAACATCAGAATCAACTTTAGAGGGCAATTTATCTGTAAAAGAGGGGTTATTATTTCCTTACTAAATTTTTCTTCTTTTTTAAAGAGGAGGTGGATTTATACAATTACTTTTCCCCAGAAAAGAGACCAAGATGGAGCAATACCACATCGATGCAAGCTGCACGGCCATCCATCATCAGATATGCTAGCTCCATTACAAGTTCTCTGGACCAGCCAGGGCCCTCTCATGCCAGTGTCAGCTCAGCACAAACCTCTATGCAACCTGGCAGAAAATTCAAGAGGGAATGGATGGCTTCTCATAATGCATCAGTCTTGTCTACTCAAGATCGTGAGGACACCCCCCTTCAAGCTTTGCCATGGGCCTCAGGCGTACAAGTGCAGTCTGAATTTGGAAATGTAGGTATAGTACTTCTACCTTATACCTGATTATAGAAATATCTACCTATTTCTTTCCATCATTTTTTAGTTTTTTTCTTTTCACCATTTTTTTCAATACTCTAAGAGTGTATGTCAGAGATATTAAAATATTAATCCCTCGCCCCCAACCATTGTTTTAAATTTCTCTGCCCCCCTCAGAAATAGCTGAATATAATGCATTTTTATTTTTTTTATTGTCAAAGAAAGCACTCTTTTGGTTCTTTTTGAAGTTTGTGGGGAGGGGGTGGGGTGGAGGCAAGTATTTACTTAAATAATTCTAGGAGGGAGAAATTGAGTTTTGAGGATGGGGTGACAAATGGTACTTATTCAATATCCTGTTAAACATACGACTAGAAATTCTTCAACATAAATAAGGGTATTGTCTTTCTGAACTTTCTGGAGGTGGGGGTGGGGGCAAGTATTTACTTAAATAATGCTAGGAGGAATTGGGTTTTGAGGGTGGGGTGAAAAATGGTACCTATTCAGTATCCTCGTAAACATACGACTAGAAATGCCTCAGCATAAATATGGGTATTGTGTCTTTCTGAACTTTCTGGGGAGGGGTGGGGTGGGGGCAAGTATTTACTTAAATAATTCTAGGAGGGAGAAATTGAATTTTGAGGATGGGGTGAAAATGGTACTTATTCAATATCCTGGTAAACATACGACTAGAAATGCTTCAGCATAAATAGGGTATTGCGTCTTTCTGAACTTTCTGGGGAGGGGGGGTGGAGCCAAGTATTTACTTAAATAATGCTAGGAGGGGGAAATTGAGTTTTGAGGATGGGGTGTAAAATGTTACTTATTAAATGTCCTGTTAAACATACGAATAAAAATGCTTCATCATAAATAGGATTATTGCGTCTTTCTGAACTTTCTGGGGGGGGGGTTGGGGGCAATTATTTAGTTTAAATAATTCTAGGAGGGGGAAATTGAGTTTTGTGGGTGGGGTGAAAAATGAACATGGTTTTTCAACTTTATAAAATAATGGTTATTTCACATAGAAAATAAACCCTTTCTCTATGGATTAATGAAATAGCAACAACGCCTTCATTGGTTCAGTAAATATCAACATTTAGTGGACCTGAACCAATTCTAGCACCACCAATGGAGTTTAGAGATGAACCTACATTAGTTCTAGACAATATGGAATGGCATAGGGATTGTTTTGGGGACATGGCTAGCCTAGACGATTTAACTTGTGACATTGACATGAAGGACCCGGAATGGACAGATGGACAGAGCATTTAGACGATGTTAGTAGTGAATCTGTGCTGGGTACTCATATAGATATTCTGTCACAGGACAATGCAGCCGGCCTTGATCAGCTATCCCCAAACACCTTGGAATACATACTAACAGGCTTGCAGGACTTCAGGCCATCTCCTTCCATTGTAATTGAAAAAACTGGGGGTGGTGCTATCGACAATTCTATGTCACCCCCACCATTCCGGTTACTAATAGAGCTAGTAGTAGTAGTAGTAGCGATATAGCAACAACACAACTATCCCCTCTTCCAGATTTTTTTCTTTCCAGCTCTTCGTTGAACCAAAAAAAGGTATAAAGCGCCATTTTCGGTGACCCCTTTAACTCTCTAGTGTCGGGGAATAGAATAACAGATCCCCAGGCCATTACACATTTATATACTAATAAGATTCAAGCCATTCTTGAACAACAGCTGGGGATGTGGGGGGTGGGGGTCATTTTAAAAGCTTCAATAGCACTAAAAATATTTTTTTTAAATGAAAATGCGGGCGAGGTGTATTCGAAATAATTGCACACAGAGATGTTGACAATTCGCCCTCATTTATCAAATTATGAGGTTTTTCTTAATTGGGCTAGTAGTATTCAAACTAAGTGGGAAAATTATAACGAGGGGGGTAGTGGGTCGGTGGTTTTATTTATTGAAAGTTTAAATGTTAATATTTGTAGATCTTAAAAAGGATTTTATTTTAAGAGGGGGGAGTGGACCGAAGGGTATTGAATTAATATATCATTCAGATTTAGAGGGATGTCAGGGGGTACAACGAATCTGCTAATGCACATTTAAAGATTGGTGTCATGGTGTTACAGTATGAAACAGAATTTGAGGAGGATCACCGTTCCGATAAGAAGGACGTATTATTTCCAGTGAGGGCTCCTTCAATTGAATCAGTGGAAAATCGGGCGTGGCATTTATATACGCCATCCACAGAGCCTGGTTCAATTGGTCATTTTAATCTAATTACGGATATTAGTGGGGTTCTATGTGAGGGTAAAAAATGTGGGGGTGTACGTTATTACTGTCCAAAATGCCTCTCTTTGGACTGATTTAAAGTTAAAGTATCACATGAAACACTGTAAACGTCATGGATACCAGGCTGTGGAGACAGTAAATAGAGATAGAGCAACCTTACGCTTTAAAAATTTCCAAAACACGCTCCTGCAGAGCAATAAGATCGCTTTAGACTGCTAAGCGAAACTCAGAGACGTGTACCATTCGTCAAAACCAAATCGTGTTAAAATCCATGAAGCCATAGGGGTCTCTTACGCTCACGCGGAAAGAGATTCCAATAATACCATGCAAGTGCTGGATGTAGTTGAGATGTTGGGTGACGGTGAAGACTACATGCACTCGGCATTGGTCAGTCTAATCAAAACAGCGAATGGTGTCATTTTGCGCCTTCGTTACACAATCTATCCGATGCTCCTGCCACCAGATGACAGTTCGGTAACTCAAAATCGCAAACTGTGGTGAGTTTGTAAAGGATAATTTGGTGATGGTATTGAGAACGGAGGGAAAAGACCGGTGATCAGCCAGGATCACTTGTGGCAGGAAAGTATAGCGGGGGGAGTAAATTTAGAGGAGTACCACATCAGTCATGCGATTTAAAGGTTAGACAGCAATATTTCGTACCTGTTTTTATACACAATTCCAATTACGACTTAAACTTTGTTCTACCGGCGTTGGCCCGCATTGCCAAGGGTGGAGTTGTAGATGACGCATGGATAGATGGTTCTTTTTCGTATAATATCATGCCCAAATCATCGGAGAAGCTACTGCTGCTAGAATTCATGTGGAAAACAGTTGACAATGGTAACACGTGCCTGAATAAAATCCATTTTTTAGACTTTCAGCTTCTTCCCCAAATCTTTAAGCCAATTGATTCAGGTACAGAAAAGTGACAATTTTGATAGCTTCCCCCTCCTCAAACAGCGGTTCCCCGATGATGAAATGTATGATTTATTAACGTGTAAGGGTATATATCCATATGATTATTACAACTCTGGCTCGAGCCTAGATGAGGTGTCATTACTGCCCATTGAAATTTTTTACAATTCTCTTACTGAGAGTGAGTGCACCACAAGCGACTACGAATTTGCTAAGAGGGTTTGGGCAAAGGCCGGATGTAAAAATGGGTGGGATTATTGTAAACTATACTTGGCTAGTGACGTACTCACTCTTCTGGACATTGTGTGCAAAAATACGGATAAAATCTATCGGGAATTTGGGTTGGATTTAGGTTATTATTTTTCCACTCATCTGGTGATGGACTTGATACTTAAAATCAGCAAAGAAGAAATAGGTCTGATCACTGACGGGGATAAACATCTGTTTGTAGAGAGATCAATGAGGGTTGGGTATGTTTTTCACGGGGATCGTATCACGAAAACTGATCCGACCGGACAGCACACCGATGAAAAGTCAGATGCGTTTTTTTTGTATATGAATTCTCTTTTCCCGTCGGCAATGTCTCACTACTATTTGCCGTGTGGAAATTATAAATGGCTGGACAATCCGTGTGCTTCGAATTTCCCCGACATTCCTAGCGTTGAGGAGAATGAGGCACAGGGATGTTTCTTTTTAAATTGACGGTGAAATGCCCATGGGAATCCATGACTCGGTAAAAGACTTTATTTTTCCGTTCATAAATAGACCGGTGGGTAGGGACTCTCTTAGCCCTTACAATTAATCTTTAGTAGAGGATGGGAGTATGCACTGGGTACCTTCAAAGCAAAAACTAATTGCCGACCTCAACCCGAAACAGAATATCGTTGTTCATCACGTGCTATTGAAATGGATGGTGTCCAATGGTTTCAAGGTCTCAAAGATTCATAGAGCTCTCCAATTTGATCAAAAGCCTTACATGAAAACGTTTATTTACACCTTTGTCAGTAAGCGTTCACAAGCGAAAACGAAAGTTGAAAAAGAAGTCTATAAACTCATTTTGAACTCAGCTTTCGGTAAAATGTGCGAAAGCGTAAGAAACAGAGGTCGATTTGACAATTTAACCAATCCCAAAGATTGTGCTCGAATCATCATAGATCTAAACTTCAGTTTATTCACAATCATAGACTCTAATCAAGTACTCCTACACTACAAACAAAGAAGCGTTTTATTAAATAAAGATATTGCAGCCCCGAGTGAAATAACTGAAATATCCTATAAACTCATGTTGTTATTTTATTATAATGTATGCAAGGTACAGTGACCGATTGAGGGACAGGTTCAAGAGTATTACAGGGACACTGATGCACTCCTGTTAAAAGTCAAAACTGAAAATCTATTGAATGATTTGGAAAATGGCGAGTACATTAGCTTACGAATGGACTACACTAATTGGGATGAATCCCGCTACCCAGAGCTAGTGAAACGCCAGGCCCGTAATCAATTGTTAATGTTAAAATCTGAAACGGTTAGCGATCTGATATCCAGTGGTGTATTTCCTGGACCGAAGGTATACTGTGTGGAAACGCACAATAAGGATATCAAACAAGTTTGCAAGGGGGTACCTACATACTTTGAAAAAATAATTTCGACATGAGTGTTTATAGAAACTGTTCTGAAAGTAGTTTAGTCCCGAGAGCGAAAGTCCCGGCTAATTACTCTTCACAATATTAAAACTACACACCAAGAGCTGAGAAAAAGATCATATCGGCCATATCGAACAAATTCCGTGTAATTGAGGATGATGTGAAGGTACTACCACACGGTCATTATTTAATTTCAGACCGAGTTGAATGTATAGAGTACAGAAAACAACTCGGTCTAGAAAAATTAGCTTAAAAAAGTACAAATTGGGTGGGAGGGTTTTTTGGGTAATCGGTGTTTTTAAATTCTTTTTTTTTTCTATATCACAAGCAATTTTCAATATGTGTGTGTGCAAGGCAGATCAATTTCCACTATTTAATGCCAGCCCGGCCCCGGCCCACCGCAGCGGGCCCCACTTCCCTGCCCCTCGGCGCTTCCCGTGGCCGCCCCCCAGGGGGAGGAGGACCCCATTTCAAATGCTGTAAATAAAAGTGATATTATTTTAAGTGCCTTATTCTAATAAATGTTGTATTTTTTATAAATAAAAAAAGAAAAAAAAGTGTATTTATTGGTGTTTTTTCAAGTGCCTATGTAAATGTTGTATTTTTTATTATAAATAAATTAAAAAAGTGTATTTTTTCATGTTTAATGTGCTGTTTTCAATGTAGTATTTTTTAAGTATTGTTACTTTTTTATGCGTATAATAAAAGAAAATATGATTCTTTATTAGTCTTCTTCTCATTATTATTATTATTCTTGAACGGAGTAGTAGTAGAGAAATCATATATTCATGGGACAGCTATTGTCTATCGTCGGTCTTCTGACGAAACTGTTGAGGGTAACTAGTATATATTCATTAGATCATTCAGACTGATTATGTCAGGGCCGTTAATTCAGGGAAACTCAGCACTCCTGACTAAAAAGCTTGAAAATGATGATAAAATGTTTGTGGAAAAGCCGAAAAAAATCTACTGTTGTTACAGTATTTGGCAGGAGTCATACGATAAAATAAAAGCAATTGGCACGACGGGGTTGGTGCAGATACGATTCATACAGGGACTTGATGTTTTCAGCATTATTGAACCAAACTCTTGGGTGATTATTGACGATCTGGCTGAATCTATTAAAGAGTGGTCCCAGGAAATGCTACAACTGTTCGCTGTTCGCTCTCATCATGAAAGGATATTCGTTACTCTGGTTCTACACAATCTCTTTCACCAGAGCAAATGTATGGGAACATTTGGATTGAACTGCACCTACTATATCATCTACAGTTGTTCGTGATTCTAGCTCGCTAATAACTCTCAATAAACAGATATACCCCGGGGCCCCTAAATTTCTGCTCTCAGCATACAATTAGGCAACTAATAAATCCTAAGGCTATATCCTATTGGATCTTAATCAAAATACACCCGAGGATCTGCGTGTAGTCACAGATATTTTTGACACTGAAATTACAGTATATCTCCCCGTGAACACTAAAAAGACCTATTAGTTGCTATCATGACATTAAAGAAACTACATGAAAATAGACATTTATTTTCAGTTCTAAGCACTTCAAAACCCTCGCTTAGGAAAGCCATACTCAAACATGGTATTGACAATGATTTCATTAATCTAATATCTGACGTTTGTTTAAATTTGACCGAGGGTAATGTTTAACTGCCAGAAGTAGTTAAGCAACAGGCAAAGCAACATCGTTCCATTGTACGTACATTACCCTCTAAAAAGAAAGAAAAGAATTTTAAAAAGAAACGACTTCTTCAGGCGGGCGGTAGCTTTTTCACACTTTTACTGCCAATAATTGCAGGACTTGTAAACAGTTTTCTCTAGAGAATGGCAAACCCCTATAAATTGACTCCAATAGAGCTCGCTCTCTCACCCGTGGAACACTTTGAGAACAATCTGAGTAAATTTCTTGACAACGAGAATATTGAGGATGATAAAAAACTGCTTTTACTTCAAGATGCACTTCGGCGACTGGACAAACATAAGCCCTATCGTGCGAAGGCTACTGGTATTGACCACAAAAAGGAATCATCTCAGGATTCTGCTGGAACAAAATTAAAGAAGGAGGGATTGGATTCGATTGTATTTAAATTTGTAAATCTAAGGCCCCAATAATATCGTGAAAAAATAACATGACTCCTAGCCTATCTCATGAAAAGTGGTCAGCATCAAATTTAAGTTAATGACAATGGGAAGGAGATTATAATTCACAAAAAGAGCTATAATTTACTTTATTTAATCAATGCTACGTTTACAGATCTGAAATTAATTTTGTAATTTGATAATCATCTATACAACGTTCTAAATGCATTAAAATTCCCCAAAAGTCTTATTAGCAATAGACAAATTCTAAAAAAATTAAATGAACATGCACCATCATCATCAACAACAACACCATTATAATATGAAGAGGAAGAGGAGGAAGAAGAAGATTAAAAATTAATCTTGGAAAATACTAGAACACCTAGTGGAAACTTGACAATAGTGGTGAGGAAAAAGCGAAAACGTATCATGTCACCATCACCCCCATCACCAGCCACAACTAGTATACAAAAGGGTAGCGGACGTTACACTACGTGTTTACGTTCAAAATGGTTGAAGTTCTGAAAGGTGTTTATGAAAATATCGGTGAAGCGGGGAGTTTAAGTTCCCCCACCACTCTTTCCAAAGTCACTGGTGTTCACACTAAAAGTGTACACGACTATTTACAAAATGAATCCAGTTGCACTCTGCAAAGAAATCAAAAACCTCGTACTAATGATTATCGAAAAACTAAAGCCTTTTTCCCATTGCATATAATGCAAGCAGATCTCCTGACTCTAGATGAGATTCAACGACGTCACAATGCACCGTACAAGTACATTCTACTTGCAATCAGTGTTTATAGTCGTTATGAATATGCAATTCCATTGCGATCAGAGAGGCGTTGAAGTTGCTCAGGCCATTGAAAGTATTCTTGAACAGGATTTGTATAAAAAAAATCAAACGGATCGTTCCCCATTCCCGTTTACCCGTTCCCCGTGGGGGCGGGGAACGCCGCGGGGGGCCGCTGCGGTGGGGCAGCATTAAATAGTGGAATTTGTGAGGAAATTGCTCTGCCTTGCACACACACAGACACCTTGTTACTTACTTACAATTTTTTCATAATTTCCCCCGCCCCCGCGGGCGCGGGGGGACGGGGAACGCCACGGGAGGCCACTGCGGTGGGGCGGAGGGGGGCATTAAATAGTGAAATTTGTGAGGAAATTGCTCTGCCTTGCACACACACACACAGACACATTGTTACTTACTTAAAATTTTTTCATAATTTCTTGAATGAAATTTCTGCATTGTGTATACAAGAGGTGACTTCAAGAAAGAGTTTGTTGCCTATTTACAATTTCTTCATAATTTCTTGAATGAAATTTCTGTATTGTGTATCCAATAGGTGAAAACAATAAAGTGTTTATTACTTACTTGCGATTTTATCATGATTTCTTGAATTAAATATCTGTATTGTGTCCAGGAAGCGAATTCAAGAAAGCGATTGTTACTTACTTACAATTTCTTCATAATTTAATGAAATGAATAGAACTATTCTAAAGAATAAAGACGGGTTAAGCTTAAAGATATTTATTGCTTAAACGTATTAACCGATTTTTTTTTTGAGAAAAAAAACAACACATGTTTACATATAAATAGTACTTAGAGTTCACTCTTAAACATCCAGAAACGATGGTCCTATGATATAGAATAGTTTTTACCGTGTCTTATGCATTTATCATGATCAGGTATGTCCTTAGGTATCCACTGCGTGAACAGCATAACCTTGTCTTCAGGACGGTGATAACCCCCTCCAAATTTAGGACACTTAAATTCTTCTAGATTCAAAACTGGAATCCTAGGGTCACACTTTTGAATTAAAACTTTATATGTAGGTACATTACCCTTTACGTAGAGTGCTTCAAACCCAAGAAAGCTTCAAATTTCACTGACTTCCTCCTGAACATTTCTCAGTTCCTGACCAGTATTATCAAGTAGTGTAATCACTCTATCCTAGAATCCCAGTCTGTTTATGTGACGTAATGTAGTACTCTACAAGCTTTTATCATGCTCAAACATGTTATAGTTCACTATCGAATGATAACAGTCAATTTCTCGGAGTTCCATAGACATTAATAAAAATGCACATTCAAATATAACACCACAAGATGATTTTTTCAAACCAATAAATACGGTTTCATACAGTCTTATCATCTTGGAAGCTATTAATGTAGTTGTTAAGTAGATAAGTACTTCATCAAACTTTTATATATTCGATCAAGGTTGAATGGAGTTATGGCTAGGGGGGTGAGTCCTAAAACCATCTGAATTCATTGTGGGGAGGAGTCATAAAACCCATAGAATTCATTGCGGGGAGGAGTCATAGAACTCTCGGTATCTATTGCATGCAAATGAAGTGTGGAAATTACATTTTTTTTTTTATTTCTGTATTGTGTATCCAAAAAGTGAATTCAAGAAAGAGTGTGCTACTTACTCACTTACAATTTTTTTCATAATGAGAAATCCGACAACGGATGATGATAGAGAATTTATTCATTCTAATAGATAGATTTTTTCAATGTTATCCGAGGTATCCGACAAATGATATCGATAAAGAATGTTAATAAAGAATTTGTTCAATTTGATACTTAAATTATGTCAGTGTTATCAAACGTATCTGTCAAAAGACATTGATAAGGAATTTATTCACTCTGATACTTTGATTTTGTCAATGGTATCCCAAGTATCTGTCAATAGATGTTGATAAAGAATTTATTCATTCTTATACTTCGATTTTCTCTATGTTGACCTATCTATCCGATATATCATGTATGTAAATTCCTTTTCTTACATCTCCGATGTTTTAATAGACATTCTAAACGTTCGATATGCTAGCTTACTCTAAAAATAATGAACACATAACAATGTAATGCATAGTATATTTTTAATGAAATAATGTCATGTAGTATATTAATATAAAAAAGATATATTATTATGAATTATTAATATCTATGAACAACTTTGGACATTTTGAATCTGTTTCATAAGATACTTAACCATGTTCTCTCTTGGTACTATAGCTATTGTCTTCCCCTAGTTCGTAATCAGTAGAATAATCATTATTCCATTTTGAGTCATACACAATTTTTATTGGTGTGTCATCGACAGGCTCAATATGCTTTTCATATTTGGTATTATTTGATTTATTGACTGTTTGATTAATGGCGGTAACGTTTGCTGGTACTTTGCTTTTCATCGATTCATCTTTATACTCCTTAGTGATATTTTCTGCCAATGCCCTTTTTATTTTTCTAGCAATTTCACTGTCTATTATCACACTATTTTTACACAGGTAACTATTCCGGCACGTAGACAGTATATGGTTTATGATATTAGTAGAAGAGTTTGCCTTTCTTTTCCTCTTTCCTTTCATTTTAATGCTAATACCCGAAAGCTGACGATATGGTTTAACACTGGGTAACATGTTACCACAAGTACTAGCAACAAGATGCCCCTCCTTATCAACTATTATTTTTATGTGGGCATTCTCTTTGAGTGCAATACTCTCCGGGGATCTCAATCTCGCATATCGACCATCATAAGAGTTAAATGGTTTTGGTACTCCAAAGAAATTTAATTCCTTACTGTTATGACAATGCAAGCAAACGTTTTCAATAGTGCTACCACTTGTACTTATTTCAAAGTTTAAATAAGTCTCTTTGTCAGCATTCAATTCTACAATAACACTATCATGTGAACACACTTTATTAAAATGCTTCATCTTCACTTTGTAGAGATATTAGTTATGTGTTTATCTTTCCACTGTGTAAAAAATACTGATTTAATACATGCAATAAACTAGGTAGTGTCGATAACCGGCCATAGAGCAATAGTGGGAAAGCCTTATCGTGTCTCTGGGCCTGCATAGAGTACAATTGTTAGAGCCATAAAAATATCTGTCGAGGAGGTATCATTAGCAATAACCTATTTCTAATGAAGCATTTCAAGTCACCTGTTTACCGGGTACTAAATAACTACCATTTAACCCCCCCCTCAAAACTTAATTTACACCCTAGCATTATATTGGCTTACACTGAAAATAATTGAACCGAAAAAAATAAAAGTCCAATGATTATTTACTAGTTGGAGTGACAAACACAGCGCAACATTTAGGTAGATAAGAATAAAAAAGAGAATATTGAGAATCAATAGCCTTTTGTTCACTATTATACATGAATAAACTGATTTAGTCGAGGGAATGAATCCTCTTTCTAGAAGTCCTATTCCTACAAGTTAAGTTAGAATAAAAGAATGAGGTATCGGTTTTAGTCGGATCAGCAATAACATTTAAAATGAAAAGGCGTAATAGTGGGTCTAACTCGTAGCATTGTTAAGTTCAGTTAAGCTATGAATGCATAAAAATGTTTTGTTTTTTTTAAATACGATGTATGAAAAAAAAATACAATTTCAACTATTACCTACACTTGAAATTTATTCAGAATATTAATAGGGGGGCACCCCCTTCCTTCCAACTATTCCTACAAGTCCTATTCCTACAAGTTAAGTTAGAATAAAAGAATGAGGTATCGGTTTTAGTCGGATCAGCAATAACATTTAAAATGAAAAGGCGTAATAGTGGGTCTAACTCGTAGCATTGTTAAGTTCAGTTAAGCTATGAATGCATAAAAATACAATTTCAACTATTACCTACACTTGAAATTTATTCAGAATATTAATAGGGGGCACCCCCTTCCTTCCAACTCCTCTTTTTTTCTCTACAACAATTACCCCCTTTAGTAAATACACACGCGTTCATAAAATGCCCGTCTCATTAACTTTCTAGTCGAAACAGCTGTTATGGACAAGTGGAATTTATCTGCACATTCTTGTGCAATTCATATCAATAACAAAAAACCAGTCTGATTATCTTATACACCCTTGACTAGTTTCAAAACATGCTTGGCCACTTTGTAGGTAAAGGATTGGTCGCTTTTTACAATGCGTACGTCAAACGACACTGCATATTCTTGTGCAATTCCATGTATTTTTTCATGTATTTTTCATTTCAATAGTATGGATACTACTAATGATAATGAGAAGGCACTGCGAGATGGTACTGATGCCTCGCAGGGCGGTTTGGCTACCCAAGGAAAGGGAGCTGGTTTTGAGGTCCCGTGGGATGGTACTGATGCCTCACGGGATGGTTTTTGTTGCACTGCGAGATGGTACTGATGCCCCGCAGGGCGGTTTGGCTACCCAGGAAAAGGGAGCTGGTTTTGAGGTCCCGTGGGATGAGAAAAAAAAAGGTGGAAAGGGGGCTTGTTTTGAGGTCCAGTGGGATGAGGTTGATGCCTCACGGGATGGTTTTAATGCGTGGCGCTAATAGTTATGTAGATATATCAACAGTAGTACTGCCATTTGTCGAACCACAAGTTAGTACAGCAAAACCAAATAGGTCAAAACCGAGGCGTTCCACAGCAATAAAACCCCGAGGATTTTATTGGTAATAATATTTTGACGTCATTGCAGCAGGGTATGCCAATCAAACTGCAAAGGTTGACATATCTATTCCATTATTTATAAGTTTATGCAATTTCATTTATTTGTCGCTGGTATTTTCAGGATAAATTAGCCCTTCTCGGTCCTTCCTTTTGCCCTAATCGGAAGTTTATATATAATCCCAACTTTTCTTGTCCTCTCAAATTCAGGGGTATGGGGAACAAGTCTATTTTAAAGTATACAGAGAAAAGTGAAGTGTTAGAATTTCCAGTTTCCGACTACGGTTGTTAGTGTGGTTCATTTATACTATGTAAGTGTTTACTTATGCAAGTATTGTGTAGTGTTTATATTATGTAATTGTTTACTAGTTTATACTGAAGAATGTTAGTAGGTGAGGAGTGAATAATTTGGGAAGGGAATGTTTAGAATGCATTTAAAGTTTGATAGTTTAATTAGAAGGGGAGAATTCAAATTTGGGAAACTTAACTTAAAAAAGGGGGGAGAATCTGTAGAGCATTTAGAGCATCCATTCGAGAAGCTTCTCCGGGTGTCGCATTCTTAGTCATTTGGGCATGTATATGTCAACGATAGCAGTCCAGGGGGGGCTCTTGGGGCTAAAGCTAGTCGTGGGAAAGGGCTCGTTCCCAGGCCTGGAACTTCCGTTCCAGGAAAGTTATATTCTTGGTTCATTTAAAAAGGCAGTCCATCTTTCGCCTTCGTCGTAGCTAGTTGTTCTTGTGCTACCTTATTTTCTCTATGTGTATTCTCACGTTATTTAATAAAGACCATGTACCAACGTTTATCGTCTATCTTTGGAATTTACGTAAACCATTACATCTGCTAATATAAAAGGGCATACAAATAAAGAAATAAAAAGAGAGGTTTACACTAGTAATGCATGATGTTAATACTTACTTTGAGGTAGGAACCATAATATTTAGTGACATAAGGACTGTCACACTGGGATAAAACCATAATTTCTTGTTGAATATCTTCTATTTCATCTTCAGCTTCTTCTAGGTCAATGATTTTGATGGCAACAACTTGTTGTGTTCTATTGTCAATCCCTTTGAACACTTCACCGAAGGAACCTTTTCCGATTCTCTCTTGTTTTGTAAACAATAACTCAGGATCGAGTTTCTGCAATTAAAGTAAAAGCGTAAATAAGTAGTAAAGTAGTAAATAATAAAACTTAATTTTAATAAATCAAAGGGTATTGATCGTGAACCATGACAGTTTAAGAACTAATATACAATTGTTGGATATATGGCCCCCTCCGGAAATAAATTGCATTGCATGCCCTCTTTCTGGAAAACCTTGAGGAATCATAGCTGAGATCCTATTACTATAATGCCACGTTATTGAGGTAAGCTGTTTAGGACAAAAGACGCCTGGCTAATTTTAATACAACTTGCTTTTTTATTCCTTATTAACGATAATTTTCACTTGTCTCTCTCTTAAACGCCACCCTCACTTTCCAATCAATTTCTAATCCCAAATAGCAGAATCGAGCAACCTCTCACAATAACTTAAACGGGGACGAGGCACACGATGACGTTTGGAACCTACCAGGTTATATGGAAAACGACAGGAGACTCGAAAAGGAAACAAATAGTTTATGCAAAACCGAGATGTCTTCCATTGTCTGAAATGCCGAAAAAAAAAAATACATTTTTAGCTCGCTACTTTATAATTTCTCCGAAGGGTAGGGGGTTCCTTCGGTACTGTTCTATTTACAGGGCTCTTTTATATAGTGCTAGTTTGGTTAATGCTAATGAAATAAAATAAAATACAATGAATATATAATAGTTTAGGAACAAATTTGGGCTGTATATTTGCACATTAGGGGGGTGGGGGGCAAAGTATACCATATATTAAATACGTAACTTAACCTAACCTAGGTACCTTTCCCCCCCCTAAGCCCCCCCCCCAAAAAAAAAAAACAATTTAAATACAGTTCTTGCCTTTGTTTATATACCAGAAGGCATTTTAAACCTGTTTTCATCAGGCGTCTCGATCTATTTCGTGATTATTTGAAAAAAACTACGTTTTCTAAAGAGTTAAAGAGGCTGAGTTACAAGGTCGAACCTTAAAACGTACAGGGATTAGGAGGCACAGTTGGGGCTGCCGCCCCAAAACCCCCGCTTTCGCAGCCTTTAAATAAAAAAAAGTTTTTAAACTGAAAGTAAGGAGCGACATTAAATCTTAAAACGAACAGAAATTATTCCGTATATGAAAGGGGCTGTGCCCTCCTCAACGCCTCGCTCTTTACGCTAAAGTTTGACTTTCTCACAGCTCTTTTTTTAAACATTAAAAACTTTAGCGTAAAGAGCGAGGCGTTGAGGAGGGCACAGCCTCTTTCATATACGGAATAATTTCTGTTCGTTTTAAGATTTAATGTCGCTCCTTACTTTCAGTTTAAAAAACTTTTTTTTTATTTAAAGGCTGCGAAAGCGGGGGTTTGGGGGCGGCAGCCCCCCAACTGTGCCTCCTAATCCCTGTACGTTTTAAGGTTCGACCTTGTAACTCAGCCTCTTTAACTCTTTAGAAAACGTAGTTTTTTTCAAATAATTTCTGCACGTTTTTGTACAGTTTATTACTTATTATTGCTTGACTAACTGTTAGCTGATCGGGTCAGGAGTTAAAGTTGGGGGGCCGCCCCCCCCCAAACTTCCCCCTCTTGAACATTCTTGTGTTAAGGCTTTTAATTCCTGAATACTCAAATCACGTCGTACAGGGTGCCTCCTAATCCCTGTATGTTTTAAGGTTCGAACTTGTGACTCAGCCTCTTTAACAGCCCCCCAACTGTGCCTCCTAATCCCTGTACGTTTTAAGGGTTGACCTTGTAACTCAGCCTCTTTAACTCTTTAGAAAACGTAGTTTTTTTCAAATAATACACATAAACAGGTTAGACATGCTTTGTTATGAAAATTGACGCGCAGATATTTTCATAACAAAGCATGTCTAACCTGTTTATCTGTATTATTTGAAAAAAACTAAGGTTTTTCGTAAATGTAAATTCGGGGGATAATTTTTTCGGTCTGAAAATATCAAAAGGCCCTAACAGGTCGAATTCTGCTTCGAATGAGTCCTCATTCAACCGGATCCGTTGCCAACTGTGGCCTGTAGGCGTGGCTAAGAAAAAAGAAAGAAATGATGATGAATTTTAAGTGGCTATATTTGGTTTTTTGAAAACAGGGAAGGAGTGATCGGATTGAGCTGAAATTTCGAGGATAAGCTCCCGGGCCCTAGGAAAGCTTAACCTCTAAATTTCAGCCCAATCGGACAACGTTAAAGGGGGCTGTGGTGGGAGGGTCCAAACTTCCGGCCCAGTTTACTCCATGAAGATAAAGTCGGAGGAGGATGAAATAGTGCAAGTGTCTTAGTTTGAGCTTGGGCTACAAAATGAGATCAATGTCGTCTCTCTGCGACCTCTAGGACCTGAAATCACTTAACATTGTGATGGGTTGCCTCTCTATAGAGGCACAAGTGTGCCTCCTTGACTGGTATGCTTTGCCGTATTTAAAAGAGCCCGGTTAATAGAACAGTACCGTTCCTTCTTAACAATCTTAAGGAAGTACCACTATTCTAATGTGTAATGTGTACAGATTCGGATACAGTCATTCCTTTAGCCTTCACCAATCAATATGATGTCATAACAATGAGGATTATTGTACAATACATTTTCGTTTTGGTCACCCCACATGCTACTCTGGAATCACTACTAATGTCCAGACAACTATTTCATAAGGCTTTACCGCAATCCCCTGAAAAACGGGGTTCTTGGCCCCCTCCTAAATGGCACCCGTGTAAGATGCACATCTGATTCTGTTTCGACGCAACTTATGGGCGCAAAGTGATTTAATTAAGGCCTTCTAACTCTCAGGTACTGACACGTCAGAAAGAACAAAAAAGTGACAACCGTAAATAGCTGATTTAAAGCACTGTAATAATTATGAAGGTTAGTGAAACTTGGCAACTAAACTTGTTTCGTTGTTCGAGCTCTTGCGCTTAAAATGATAGTTAACATGGAGAGTAGCTATCCCTGCGGGGGGTCGTAAACTTGTCTAAAGGGAAAGTTATCAGTCGATTATCCAGTGTCTTCCCTTGAAATAGTTGATCTTTTTGTTTATTTCATAAATATTTCTTATCTCTCTGATTTTAAGCCTTTTTTCTGCCTCTCCTTAAAAAAAATGGCCTTATTCCAGGCAAGTATTGGTTATATGTATCTATGCTTAGGGTGACGCAATAGGAAGAAAAATGATTCATATTTCTATATTTCATTTTTTCTGAACTGTGGATAATCTCCAACCTGTACAGAAATTTATTCATATCGAGCTTGATTCAAAGGAACATGTAATAAGATTACTATATAGTGTCTCATTAATAAAGAATTTAATACGAGCCGCAAAGCAGAATAAAATCTTATCGAAATAGGCCTACCCTTTGCCAAGGATATCTTATTCATATAAGCAAGGCTTTTCGAAAGTCATATCCTTAATAACGTTTTGAAAAGGATCTAACAGAAAAAGCAGCTAACAGAAATGTACCTTTTCGACCATTAGTTTTTTTTTACAATGTTACACCATTATCCATATCAACATGGAATTGGGTAGCAGACACCTTTCCTACAATGTCAATTTCCTTTATAACAATCGACGGGAATCTTGTTGGGAACCAGGCATTTGAGAAATGCGAAATCGTGAACATAAGCTTTGTTACCCGGAATTTCAAACAATCGTGCTTTATATTTGCTCCAAAACATTCAATATTATAGAAGCAAATTCCTTGCTATTCTTAAAATAAGCAACTTATGCCACAAAACTGTAACTTAAGAAGATTTAAAAAGTAAAGAACATAACGTCACTGTCACATCTAAAGGTTGAGTCGGAGTCTTACACACTTTTGAGATAATTGCCAAAACATATTGCTAAGCTGTTCTCAAAGGGAAGGATCAGTATGATTAACTCATATTTGAATAAACATAGCCATGTTGATCCTCCCTTTGAGAACAACTTACCAAACATTTTATTGGCAATTTTCTCAGATTTGTGAATTTGTCCGATACAACCTTAGGCGCGTAACTATCTTACCAGTACGAATCAAACTTTTTATCAGCAGTGCAGTCGATAACGGCCATAAACTACAACTTATTTCCCTAAATTGGAAATTTTAGATACAACACAGTCGCTCTGATAGTAATTAGCTTAACAATTGCCTAGACGCGTTATAAGACTAATTGTCCATAGTTCGAACCAGGGCAACAGTGCATTTTATGTGTTGTTCGAAACTAAACACTAATTAAAAATATTCTTCAGTCTTCAGGGATTAAACTTGGAAAGTTTCTATTTTCTGTTTTTTTATGAGCCAGTTCTAGTATACTAAGTTCCAGTCCCCCCTCTCTCCACACTAATTCCCGGATATGCCCCTAGACTAAGCACTAAATTTGCTGATTTTGCTGGTTTTTGCATTATTTTTCCCGCATATTCTGCATCAACATGACTCATAATGCTATTTGAATAAAGTCTTCGAAATCACCAATATTAATGTTTAAAGTGGCTCCAATATCAGTGGCTCCAATTCACAAAGTTTTGGGGCGTATTTTTCAAAATCTAGGGGGCATTTTTTACAATAAAAATACCAGAAGAGGGTATTTTTCAATGAAAATACTAAAATAGGACATTTTTCAATGAGAATACCAACAAAAGGAAATTTCCAAATCTAAAGGAGGGTAAAATCTAGGGGACCAATCCCCACCCTCTACAATCTTGCCACCGGGATGTCAAGTACTACGGGGGGGGGTTTGAGAGCTTCACTTGAGCTCGATGAAACTGAAAAAAAAAAAAAACTCTGGAAATCAAATCAAAGGAAAATTTATGAAGTTATTATTATGGTGTTTGATTAGAAAACGGAATAAACAGAATTGTTGTTGACTGTTAATATGCTGTTAACTAAACTAGTATTTGACTGCAATTCAGGGCCGATGAAAGTTGTGAAGGACCTGAGGGCACTTATATGGTGCCTGACATCCTTTTTAGTAAGAATGTCAAAAACATATGCTAATAGGGAAGAAGCTATAGGAAATAACGAGATTTTCAAAGTTTTTTGCAAAGATCATCAGAATGTTCTTGTATTTTGACGTTTTTACCAAACGTGTATCAAAGGGCCCTTAGGAAAAAATCTAGGAGAGCAGACCCCAATCCCTCTGAGCGCAGGCATAATCGAACAAACACAACGGTATGTCTACTTTTATGCTGGGGGCCTCTTAGATTGAACATGGTATGCTCCAAGATACCCAAGAAGTTTCGTCTTCCCGATCTTGATCTTCCTAAATCTAATTTCGCCACTTACCGCTGCTGCCCTCGGTTTAGCAGGAAGTGAATAAGTGCTCCATCGATTAATCTGATGGTTTTTCAAATTCTTCAATTCCACATTACTCCTCGGCACTGCATAACCATTATTCATTACACCTTGACCACAATACCTCAAATCAATATTGCTTTGTACTTTTTTCACATTATTCAACTTATCCCTTCTTGGGCTATCATATAAAGGCGAGGTTTTATTCGGTATACTAGGATTATACAAATTTGAATTCGAAAACGATTTCCCACCAGCAGCTAGCGGCATCCAGGAGGACGAAGTAGATGACGAAATTAAGGATATTCCACCAGAACTTCCAAAGCTTTCTTTTTTATCCTTATTGGATTTCTTTTTATCTCTTAAACCCATGATTCAAGGATCACTGAACCATACTGATAGGCTAAATTAAACTTCACTATGGAATTGAAAAAAAAATTATCTATGTTTACTCAGTACTCAAATAGTGACTACTAAATCTATAAGCATTTCGAGTTTCAAAGCCCGTTATAAGTTTGGAATGCTTACAGCAAAAGCTTTAGGCCAATCACTGATAGGGTGTGACATAATTTTAGTTTTTTCCGTATGCGGAAAAATAGCATCCAACAACTAATCAACTTTCCATATCTTACTTGAAATGTAAAATTGGTATCATACTCGCTCAGAAATAGTTCACATTCTAATTCAACAGTGCATTGTAACTAATTTTTTCTAATGAATCAAAATTCAAGTCTCAGGGGCACGGATGACCGTTAAAGGTTGGAGCACTGGAACAATATATATATATATATATATATATATATATATATATATATATATATATATATATATATATATATATATATATATATATATATATATATATATATATATATATATATATATATAACACAAATATTGACGAAGACCACACTGCCTTTCCATATCAAACAAACACAACTTAAAAACAATAGGGATTTTTTTTTTCCAAGACAGTGCAATTTAAATCGGTGTAAACAAACACAACTTAAAAACAATAGGGAATTTTTTTTCCAAGACAGTGCAATTTAAATCGGTGAATATTTCGGCCCTATGTCCAAGGGCCGTCTTCAGCACAACATTAAAGAAAAAATATATATAAAAACAAACTTACATTAAAATACGAAGTTTAAAACTAAAAATGCTTTTAAAAAACGCTTTTAAAAAACCTTTAAAACAGCCCCAGTATCCTTACTTCAACGAAGTCCAACCAGGACTCTCAAACAAACACAACTTAAAAACAATAGGGAATTTTTTTTTCCAAGACAGTGCAATTTAAATCGGTGAATATTTCGGCCCTATGTCCAAGGGCCGTCTTCAGCACAACATTAAAGAAAAAATATATATAAAAACAAACTTACTTTAAAATACGAAGTTTAAAATTAAAAATGCTTTTAAAAAACGCTTTAAAAAATTTTATTTTTATTGTTTTTAAGTTGTGTTTGTTTGACACCGATTTAAATTGCACTGTCTTGGAAAAAAAAATTCCCTATTGTTTTAAAGTTGTGTTTGTTTGTTTGATATATATATATATATATATATATATATATATATATATATATATATATATATATATATATATATATATATATATATATATATATATATATATATATATATATATATATATATATATATATATATATATTCCTTCTCCTCTCACCCACAGAAGAAAAAAATAAATATATATATATATATATATATATATATATATATATATATATATATATATATATATATATATATATATATATATATATATATATATATATATATATATGTGTGTGTGTGTGTGTGTGTGTGTATTTATATAACATGTGTGTGTGTGTGTTTATAGGGTGTGCGTGTAACGCAACCCCCTTCAACTCTATCCTTGTGGCTCAACCGCGATCAAACCAACCTTCTTTCTAATCAACCTCCATTGGAGTCAATCCCATGCAATTCAACCACCGTCTAACTCGACCCCCCATTCAAATTAACTCTATGCTATTCAATCCCGTTCAACTCAGCCCCGTTTATCTCAACCCTCATTCGATTGCACCCCATTTAACTCACCACCGTTTAACTCAACCCTGTTCAAATCAGCCCTCATTGAATTTAATACAAGTTTAACTCAACCCTTGTTAAAACTAATAGAAGCCCAAGAATTGCTCTGGTTTCGTGAGGAACTTCCAGCTTATATTACCAAGACTACACTTAAGGTCGCAATTGACGTTTTGATAACATTACTAGGTTTAAGATTTAAAATGAAATCAAGTTTTTGGGGCAACACCTTTTTGCAGAAGAATTTAGACGAGAAAAAAGGAATAAAATTTGCAACTAAAAAGTATTAGTCAACGATAAAAATTATTCAATTGTAATAAATTTATCACATGCATTGAACGGGCGCCAATAATCAAAATCTTGGGGCAGGGAAATATGACAAGGGCGCCAATAATTGACCAAATTGAAAAATTTATTTTAAAAAAGTGAAAAACAGAAAAAAAAAGAATAAGGCATGAGGGTACCAGAAAAAATCTTGGAGGGGGGTACCACCCATCCCCACCCCCTGCATCCGCCAGTGACATGTCCACGATATTACCCCACAATATGTATTCTCTTTCTTCGTCTAATGTAGTTTTCAACAAGCTCTTCTGCCCATACATTTCATTGCATAATTTTTCAACTTGGGGCACCCGCAGAGGGGCAGACAAAACATTTTTCCTCACACTGAAGAACCTAAAAGCGCACAATTTTGAAGTATTTTAATTTTCAGTTTAGGGACATTTTGTGGCAAATTTCGAAGATCCGACTAATTTGACTGCTGAAAGATAAACACACCATGTGATTTACCATCTAACGTTCTTTCTGAGTACAATAATCGCCAATACAGAGTTTCTTCCCAAATTCCTATAGGCTGTAAACAAAACGTTACTGATTTGTTGTTATTTTTTATTTGGTATTATTTAGTATCACGTAACAACCGTTGATGAGAAATAAGAACAGAAAAATAATGCAAACCCACAAAATCAACAAAGTTTTGTATATAGCCTCGGGGCACATCCTTAAAATACAGTGATACTAATTCCAGGAAGCCACACCATCGTTTCTCAATGCTAAAATGATAAAAAGAGCATTTAAAATATATAAATATATTTTACAAATACGAAATTCCTCCCAAACAAAATATCCCCCCCCCATACAATTCCATCCTCTCTGAAAATTCCCGCAAAAACTTTCTTGTGGACGATTCTGTCTGAAATATTTCCCTTAGCGCTTTTATTTGAAAAAAAAACCTTTAATTTCTGATCGTTTTCTAAGTCATGCTGGAAATCACTCCTTCGTGGAAGTTTTCCCGGAAATGCCCCACCCCCCAATGGAAGGTTGCTCCCGCAGAACATTCCCCAGTGGAGAATTTCTTCCATGGAAAATACTTCAAAGAAGAAATCCCCTAGACATTTCCAAACGCGCTGAAAATTTCCCCGGACGATCACCCCGGAACATCTTCACATGTAAAAAAATGAGTCGGCAAAGAGAAAGTAAGACAAATAAAAAGAATTTCGTATAGGAGTTCTGGCAAATTCCCTCACCGAGTTTAATGGGAATGAAATACATGGGGTTGAGTTGCATGGAAGTTGAGCTAAATATATGCTGAGTCAAATTAAGGTTCAGACGAGTGGACTAATTTCAGGGGTTGAGTTGAACGCCGTTGAGTTGCATGGGGTTGAATTAATTTGGGGTTGAGCCGCATGGGGGTATAGTTGAATGAGGGTCGAGATGAACCGGGTTGAATTTTATGGGGTTGAGTTACACGGAGGTTGAGAGGAGAGAGGGTTGATTTGAGTGGGGTGGAGTTGAATGAGATTGGGTTTAAAGGGTTTGAGCTGAATCGGGTCGATTTGCAATGGAACCATGTTTGAAGCTAAACTGTACAATCTTGAAATGCAAAATTTTTCAGAATTATTTTGGAACCATAAGAGTGACGATAGGTTTTAAATTGGAAACTGAAAATTTAACCTCATAAATGGCAATTCCATAAACAATTTCATGGAGTTATAACTATTCTAAAAAAAAAATCGAAGACTGTAGAAAATCTTGAAAACACACTAAAAAGTGCGAGATATTCAGATATTTAGGTTAAATTAAGTTAAGGGCCTTTCAAAACATCAGATTAAAAAAAATAAAAAAAAAATAAAAAAAAAGTAAAAAAAAAGTAAAAAAAAAATCTTTGGATTACACTGTATAATAAAGATATATAGACATTACAAAACTGAAATTTACCACATTATTTTTATAGTTGGGCCTAAGCCAAAAGCCAAATACTGAAATTAATAAAAAAGAAACTTTATAGTAAGAGATTCCAGATACCTAACCAATACAATAGAATTTCCGGGTGCCTAGAACAATGCTTCTGGATCATACTTTTTTTCCTATTTCTTTTCCTCGTCGCGTGAATACAAAATGAAAACGTGAAAGGCTACTTTAGTATTACAGAAGTTTTTTTTCCAGTTTTTGTTCTTTTAGAATATTAATTAGAAAACATTCAGAAAAAAAGTTTTTCGAAAGAAAGGGAAGAGCTACCTTAAATGTAAAACTACCTTAAATCGACCTTTTAATCATAAGAATCTTATTATTTTATATTTTATTTTAACTACTTGTTTGATTAGAAAAATGCATTTTCGGCTCATTTATTAAAATGGGTTCTCTTTTTGTGTTCAAAAAATAAAAATAGAACATCAAGAATCAATACAACCGGATTTGATTCCAGTTGAGGTTCCAATGGTTCTGAAACTTCAATTGAGGTACCTTCATGGCCAGAAATCATAAGCTGATCAAGACAAAAAAACTAATGCTAAAAATCAATTGAAGAACATTTTTCTCAAAATATTTATTATCCTTAATAAGCTATTCTTTGCCCCTTCCCCCCAAATTAGAACTTAAAATGTTCTTGATCATCTCGTCCAAAATTTCTTTAAAGCTTCAGCTGGGCTCCTTAAGCCGCTAATTTACACCCTTGGCATCTGAGACACTGCAGATACACTTTTTGCAAATCCGGATGCACAAAGTATCTTTAGCTTTAGTTCAACATCCCGCTCAAAATTTCGCAAAAGTTTCAACTTATTGCCCTTACGCGTTCATGAGATATTACATATACACAATTTTGACAACCTGGATGCAGTATTCTTGGATGCATATATCCTTGGATTTAGTTCCACGTCCCCCTCAACATACCCTGAAAATTTCAACTTAATGATCTTTGCAATTCCTGAGATAGACAACTTGGATGTACATCTTTTGATTTAGTTCGACATTCACGTAAACCTTCCCTGAGAGTTTCAACTTTATACCTTTGGCCGTCCCTGAGATATTGCCGATATTTCATTTTGAAAATTATGATGCACTTGGTGGTTCTTGATTCAATTCAATATTTCCTCAACATTCTCTGAAAGTTTCAACTTAATTTCCAAGGCCATTCCTCAGATATAGCAGATTTGTCTTCTTGACAACGTTAGTGTCTATTAATTGAGTTCGAACACCCTCCCCCTCGCCCATCCCTGAGTTCCAACTTAATACCCATAGCCGTTCCTTAATATATTGCGGAGGCGTTCATTTGACAACCTGGATGCACACTATGTCTTTTGATTTAGTTCAACATACCCTACAGCATTTCCTGGAATGTTTAACTTAATATCATAGTCGTTCCTGAAATATCGCATATACGTACTTTAAAAAACCTGGCTGCAAATAATGTTTTTATTTCGATCAATACCACCCTCAACATTCCCTGGAAGTTGTAACATAATCCCCGTTGCCGTACCTGAGATATTGCAGATTTTGCAGATATATTCTTTTGACAATCTGGATGCATAGTGTCTTTGGATTGGGTTCAACATTGCTCTCAGCATTCTCTGAAAATTTTAACTTAATACCCTTAGCCATTCCTGAAATATTGTAGGTGCGTCCTTTTGACAACCTGGATGCACTTGGCGTTTTTTAATCGAGGGATTGCCCACTTTCCACCACCTGGTATGCGTCTTAAAACGCCAAAATGTGCCGCACAGTTCCACCAAGCTTGGCAGAGTTTCCGCTACCACTGGCACCGTTTATACCATGAGTCGCACCGTTTCCGCCATGCTCAGCCAGCGCCACCTGATGTACGTGATTTCTGAAAGTGAACATCCCCTCGATTTTGATTTAGTTCAACATACACTAAAGTTTTAACTTAACGCCCTTAGCTCCTCCTGAATCATCACCGATATTCCTTTTTGACAACCTGGATTAACACAATGTGTTTTATTTAGTTCTGCGTCTCCGTCAATGGCGTTAGGCGTTTTCTCCGCCGCTGAAACTTCCTCCCGTGGAAAATTTCAGAAGTTATCAATTTCCAATCAAATGAGCCTTCTCCCTAAGTTTCTAAGATAGCCCTTTTTTTGAAGCGGGAGGGAAAAATTTACTTGGCACTTTTCTGGCACTTTTTTGGGCTGCATTTTGAGGGGAAGCAATGTCTTATTTTATTTCCCTTCTGCATTGAAGTCCCCTCAGTCCAAGGTTTTATATAAGTTTCAGGCTATTGAAAAAATTCGGCCCTTTTTGAACCCACTTAGTTAGAGATGGGACCAATTTGAAAGGTAACAACCCATTGAACAATTTAATACGTTTGTCCCCTTGGCCAAAGGACTTACGGCTGTGCCCCCCCCCCACCACGTAAAAAATGATCCACCACCCCTCCTTCCTAATAGCTGATACTTAATTACACAGAATAGCATATAATTTTATGAAAAGTGGAGCAAATTAGTTTAGTTAAGTGACACTTTAAAAGTAAATGTCAGAAACATTCTTCCGCAATAAGACGGGAGATTTCACCCTACAGAACCCTTATTCGGGCTTAGTCTAAATGGAGGGAGATTTTAGATTAATTCTTATTCCCTCACCCTATACCCCTTCTTATATATATATATATATATATATATATATATATATATATATATATATATATATATATATATATATATATATATATATATATATATATATATATATATATATATATATATATATATATATATATCTCCGTGGGCCTTCATGTATATATATATATATATATATATATATATATATATATATATATATATATATATATATATATATATATATATATATATAAATGAAGGCCCACGGAGATTTAGCCAACTCGGGCACTGAAATGCGCTATTTTAGGCATCTGGTATCCCCCGCATACACAATGACCCACTGCCCCTCCTTTATAATAGCTGATGTACGATTATACGCATTTCTTCATTCTTTTTATTTATCACAACTTACCTTTGGCTGATCAATTTTACATTTGGGGAGATTCCCCAAGGGAAGGGGGAATTGTCGGAGGGAACTTTCCGAGGGGGGCGAGGCATTTTCCAAGGGAGAACTTCCGGGGTGAATTTAGAGAAGGAATACGCCGGATCCGTCCATCAATATTCCCTGAAAGTTTCAACTTAATACTCTTAGCCGTTTTTGAGATATTGCAGATACTTCCATTCGACAACCTGAATGCAAACAGTGTCTTGCCTTTCGTCTCTAAATTTAGTCGAGCATCCCCCTCAATGTGCCTTGAGATTTCAACTTAATACCTTTAGCCGCTCCTGATATGTTGCAGATACATCATTTTGGCAAACTGGATATGCATAGTGCCTTAGAACTTAGTTTAGTATACCTCTCAACCTGCCCATAAAGTATATCCAATCTGGATGCATGTAATGTCTCTTGATTTTGTCAATATTGCCTGAAAATGTCAATTTAATACCGTTTGCTGTTCTTGAGCTATTGTAGATACGCCCTTTTAAAAATCTGGATGAACAGTGTTTTCTTATTTAGTTCAACACCCCCCTCAACATGCCCCAAGAGTTTCAACTTAGTACCCTTTTTCCGTTCATGACATATTGCAGACAGGCTCTCTTGACAACCTAGATGCACATAGTGTCTATTGATTTGGTTCAACATTCTCCTCAAAATCCCCTGAAAGTTTTAATCTAATACACTTGGACGTTTCCGAAATATTGCATATACGCCCTTTGAACAGCATGGATACACAAATTTCCTTTTGATTTAGTAGCTAATAATAGTCCACTGAAGCCAAATTGTTCTTCACTTAAGCAGTGCTATTGCGCTGTCCATGACTACTTGATAACAAAAGAAACTTATCGTTTTAAGACGATAATTTCATAATAATAAACACTATTTCAGTTTCTTGTTACAAAATAATTTTTATAAAATAAAAGATTTAAAATGTAAAAACAAACTTTCCCTCAAGATATCACTATTGAAGAATCTTTGCAATGAAATGCATAGCTGCTTCTTTTTTTTTGCTGAAATCGAAGCGCTTTGACACGTTGTAAATATAATTTTGAAGGAAGTTATATATCCAGCGATTTTCAATCTAGAAGAGTGTATATCACCTTACAAAAAAAAAAAAAAAAAAAAAAAAAAAAAAAAAAAAATGGCGAGTCATTTCTAGTAAAATTACACTCCCATAAAGTTGTTGAAACTGGTTAGGGAAAGAGAATCGCAACATCCGGCAACAGCATCATGACCCGTCGTACTACAGTTCCCATCTCCTTGATCTTAACTACAGTGGCTTGACCAAAAAATATGAATACAAGAAAAATATAAGCGCCATTCGTCATTGTTTCGCAGATTAAAAAAATGAAAAGTAAAATTTGAGAAACCAACAGTGACAAAATAGATTGTAAAATTTCGCTCTCGAGTGGTTTATTGAGTGTAAAAAACGGAGCGGTTGCGGAATTGTCCCGCCATGGAAGACTATCATTACAATTTTACAATACGCATGCAGATAAACGTGCACTCATCTAGCAATAAAGTTGAAACAATAGTAATCAATCAATAAGTTTAGAGTAGCGGACCTAAATAACCGATTTTGGTTGCTTTACCCTTTGGGAAACATGGTATGGAAGAAAAAGCGCAACAAGCTCGCAAAAACCAAGACTCTTTAGTCCTTATACATTAGTGCGTCCATGGTTCCCACTACTCATAACGGTTAGAAGAGGCGGGGTTACGTGGCTCATTCAACATTAATCTATAGCACAGGCGTTCCTGGAATGCAAATATATCAGCATTAATAATTTGGCAGCAAAATAAAAACTTACTACAAATTCGGAAATAATAAAGATATAATTTTTTTCGACTCGTTTTCAAAATGAGCCAAAAAACAGAAAATAATTTTTTGAGCCAATATATATATATATATATATATATATATATATATATATATATATATATATATATATATATATATATATATATATATATATATATATATATATATATATATATATATATATATATATATATATATATATATATATATATATATATATATATATATATATATATATATATATATATATATATATATATATATATATATATATATATATCTCTCTCTCTCTCTCTCTCTCTCTCTCTCTCTCTCTCTCTCTCTCTCTCTCTCTCTCTCTCTCTCTCTCTCTCTCTCTCTCTCTCTCTCTCTCTCTCTATATATATATATATATATATATATATTATATATATATATAGTTATATATATTTATATATATATATATATATATATATATATATATATATATATATATATATATTATATATATATATATATATATATATATATTATATATATTTATATATATATATATATATATATATATATATATATATATATATATATATATATATATATATATATATATATATATATATATATATATATATAGAGAGAGAGATATATATATATATATATATATATATAGATATATATATATATATATATATATATATATATATATATACACACACATATACATACATATATATATATATATATATATATATATATATATATATATATATATATATATATATATATATATATATATATATATATCTAAAAAGTATATTCTAAAAAGTCAAGTTTGGTTAATGCTAATGAAATAAAATAAAATAGGATGAATATATAATAGTTTAGAAACAAATTTTGGGAATATATTTGAACATTAGGGGGGTGGGGTGGGGGATACAGCATAGCATATGTTAAACACGTAACCTAACCTAACCTAACGTAGGTACCTTTCTCCCCCCCTAAACCCCAAAAAACAGCAGTTTAAATATCGTAAACGCAATCAAAACTACTTTGCATTCTACTTTGCAAACAACTTGTCATTCGAACCCAAGTTACCACGGCCATAAGCAAGTGTTCTTACCACTACAATATCAAGTCTTATATGATAGTGCTTGTCTTATAGGCATATAGTGCTTGCTTCATATTTTTTGCTGTGCCTTATCATTCGTTTTTGTTTTTTTGTTTACACAAGGGGAAGTATACAAGAGAGGGAAGGGGTGAGGAGTTTCGATATTGTAGTATTGAACTGTCATGGAAGTGCATACATTTATAAAATTTTCCACAAATTCATGTGACAAAAGAGCAAGAATACAAGTCAATGAGTTGACAAAAACGAGTTAATAAATAAAAATGATAGTTAGGAAACAGTATATGCATCAAAATAACCAAAGTTTGATGCAAGTCCAAAAATGTAAAACTAAGATACGATATTGATGAAAATTACACAATCAGATACAGCAGATTCAGAGTAAATGTTCCAGTACTCTTTTGGCGAAAATACAGAATCCCATACGTTTCTACCGACAGCATAAAATCCCTTTAAACTGTATGCAATACCGTCTTGTTTTAGTACAAAAAAAAATTATACTCCCTTTGAGTATTAGAAACCAATTGAAAGAATGTAAATATTCTCTGGAGGTCAGGGTTGCCACCATGGTTTTTTGTTAATTCCTCTGCCTTTTTCACATCTTCATTGTTTTGGCCAAGAAAGAAAAATTATAGCACAAAAGTGCTACTATTTGGAAATTCAATATATTACGTGCTACAGATCTACCCATGATGAAATAGTGAAAAATAGCACTTTCGTAATACAGGTGGCAACCCTGCTGGGAGTGTACGCGATTCAGATAACAAAATATGGTAACATAATTGTTTTTAGAGCAGACATTTCAAGAAATCTAAATTGAAAATATGGCGTCTCTAGTCTCCAATCTTACTGGAAACCAACATGCAGTTGAAGCTTTATATGAAGAAATCTATCATTTTGCTTGAGTAGAACTTTTTATTGCTTATTCAAGACCGTAGTTGAACTCAAAATGGTTTAACTACTTCGGCGTCGTAAAAGGCTAATAACGAACAGTCAGGACTCATTTACTTATTATTTGGAGACGTGGAACAGATTATATTAAAAAGTTTATTAAATATTTATGAGCCTCACGAAGTGGAACACATCTTGACTGTGTGTGAAATTTTCAACTCGGAGAATTCCAATGAGCTAGAGATAAAGGATGCATTCGTAACCTCAAAGACAGTAATATACACAAGTCAGCTCCTTTATTTAGCCTTTTTCTGCAAAGTATAATGTATGCATAAAGCAATATATGATGCATCTTCCAGGAGCCCGAAAAGAAAATGCATATCGTGTTGTTTAAATTCTGGACAGCCAAGGTAATATTTCAGAAGGGGAAGGGGTCATCAAATTTAATTTTAATCTTAGAATCAAGTTTTCTACAAAAGGGATTGTTCACTCTGTTGTGTGTAGATGGATTTAAAGGAAATGGGAACTTCCTGGGAGGGTGTAAAGAGGCTTTAGATAGATCGGGATGGAGGAGCGTGCGCAGTTGTGTTGGCCTCAGGCGGCTTAGTGCTGGGGTGTTGCTAGCAGTAGCAGCGTGTTGCAGAGGCCTCCATATTTCCTCGAAGGAGTGTTCAGGCTGGCCAAAATAGTAGCAAGAATGAATTATACTGAAATTGAAGAAAAAATTGAAAAATCGCAAAACTTTGGGGAGTGCAGTACCGTGCGTACATGCATACTCCTATATCTGCGATCCTGCGTCTGGTGTACAGGAAACAGTCTACTGTACAACTTCTTGACTTGGTCAGCTTCTTCGATGAGTTCTAATTCCATTTATTATTTACTAACGCTCAGTATCATCTGCTTATCGCAATCAAATTCATATTTAAAAGTGTGGAATTGTTAGACCTAGTTGTTTTTTCTATGAAATTTAATCCTTTGCTCAGTGGACAAATTTGCGTAAGTCATTGTCAATGTTTACATTGTATTTAACTCTTATCAAGTCAGACAAATCAAGAATTTCAACTGTCAAAATATTTGACCAGTTAATTATGATAATAACATTGGGTTGATTACTTAAACAAATAGAAGTGTTATAAACAACAACAAAAAAGTTTCATAAAAGCTCATTGGATATTTTCAACGTCATTTAATCCGAAAAAATGTCATATTACATGACATTTTTATGCCAGATGAAAATTAAGGGTTTTCTCGTTAATTAAAATCATACTTTTTGTCTGAATTAGTTTTTTATTTTTTCCAAGCGCCAGTTTTTTTTTTTTTTTTTTTTTTTTTTTTTTGCGTTTCAGTTTCTCAAAGTTGACCCTTACTTTATAATCAAAAGTACTTATAGAATATACAGCTACACCTTCCATAGATGTACTTTATGCCCTCCTTCTCTAAATCAATCAGAATCCTGGGTGTGGCCCTGGTTATAAATACTTAATTACAAAAGCCGTTGCGACGTCACGTTTGCCAATTGGAATTAGGCTACTTTACTCTATACCAAACTTAAGGGTCACTTGGGAAAAAGATTTTCAATGAATACAAATTTGGAAGGAAACAAGAAAAACTACTTTACTATTTAACAAGCGACTTAAATATATAATAAAACCATTTAGTCAGAAAAGTTATGATGTCAAATTAGTCAATTCCATGCGGATAGAAGTCTGCCTTTCCCACATAAATGGAAAAAAGTGGCAATAGACTGACATCCTAAAAATCCAAGCTACCATCATGGTGTTGCTGCAACCTAGTAAAGAGCGATCACGGCCCACAGAAATCATAAGTTTAAAAACGTGTTTAAAAGCGAAAAAATTGCAATTCGACAGTGATCTTGGAATGGTAAACATTATTTCAACTGACCTTTATGTTAAAAATTTATCGCAAAAACAGATTTATGGGAATTTCCAAAAAGAGCCTAAAATTCCTTGAAAATGGCGTCAGGTCGAAATGGAAAGCGCGTCATTGGAATCAACATGGTCACACACCCAAAAAAGCCGAAATACTGCCCCCCGACTTGAAAAACAAGGAAAATTACTTATTTGTATGCGATGCACTGATATTTCTCCTCTTTTTCTTTGTTTCTTTTTTCTAGGGGTGATCGTTATGAACCAGTGGTCATAGAATATTAGAAGAGGACAAATTATTAAGAAAATTGGCGTATCTATTACCCTTTTGATTATGTAACTAATGAGAACATGTCACATCAAGGTGGCGTTTTCTGTCATTTTGAGCCACCAAAGGACAATTTTAATCAAAAGAAGACCAAAGTGCAGAAGAATGGAATTTCTTAGATAGACAATGGATTTTTCAATGTCCAAAACCCTATACAGGACGTTTTGAGCCCCCCAATTTAAAAACCACAGCAGGCCTAGTCAAGTTTTCTAACAATCTGTTCCATAAAACATCAGCTTTTCCTCAAGAAGGATCCAAAGGCAAGGAAATGGGCATTCTAAGATAGCCCATCAATTTTTCATGGTCTAGAGCCCTGAAAAAGCTTCGAGATTAGTATATACAGTCTCTAAAAGGTATACGAGAAAATATATCTACGAAAGTACCTAAAACTAACTGACTCGTTATATATTCCAATATCTATAGAATCTTAAAAACTACCGCTTTGCTGAAAAAAAACAAAACTGACCCCCCCCCCCAAAAAAAAAACAACAACAAAAACAAAATAAAAACTGAAAAACGTCAGAAAAACAGAAATTTTATAAATATTTCAAAAAATATACAACATAATTCGTAAGTACTTTATAAAATATGCAAATGGAAATAGCATATGATGTAGTAAGCCATTTATCGAATATGCCTAGCAGTTCTTTCTGATGGTTTCTGTTTCTGTTTGTCATCTCTAGACTCCTTTTTGGAACTCCATCAGTCCCGTTTATAGTTCTTTGGGGGGGGGGGGATTTCTACATTTTCCAAAGAGAGGTCGTTATCAAAATAGTAGGTAAAATTCTACAAAGCTTTGAAAAATAAAGAGATTTTTGGGGAGCCTGTCTGTAGGATCTTCCTCAACGTGTTTACTTGCCTCTATTGTTTTGTATGACCCTTATTGTGTCTTATAAGTGTCTATTTATCTATAACCTATTTTCATGACTTGCTAGTAAAGGTGAGCATGAGAGAGAAACTACATAATTAAATGAAACTCCGATATTCTCACAAAGGTATACTACTAAATTAATAAACTTTTTGGAAACATGTCATACATATAACTGGCGAGATTATAACCATTTACAACGGAAATGAAACAGTTTAAAAGCAACAATAGATAATTAAATATCAATTGCCCCTGATTCTTAACTTCGAATTGCATATTAAGCTATCAGTATCATGATTTTCCTGTGGGTACAGGGAAACAAAAGACCCATCATTATTCCAAATGTACGTGACAGGGTTCAAGAATAAATCAAAGCAATTAAAGTCAAAAGGAAGAAAAAGTGGGAACAAAGAAGTATCATCTAAAATTGAGTAGAAATTACACTAATAGACACGGTTTTTGATTAAAGCAAGTTTATTGTGTTTGTAAGGTTACTTTGAACGATAGAATCGAAACTGTAATGAAATCCTCTATCGCCCCCCTTTTCTGCATCGTCAATTTTTTTTTTTTAATACCCAGAGCGCTTTAAATTTTTGAACATTAATTCAATTATTTAAGAAAACTTTCTACTGCAGCTTTTTACGCTGAATTCGGACAGCATGTACTCTCTTTTTTCCATTCGCTGTTTTCCGATACGATTTTCTAACGTTTTCATCTAAAACACAAAGAATTCAAACAAAAACTTTTAAAAAAAAACAATACACAAAAACCGTGGGCGTTTGAAAAACCCTGATCAAGCTTTTGAATTCAGTCCTTGAAATCTTTTTCTCGAAATCCAAAAGAAGCACGGGAATTCCACCATGACAAATTATAGGTTATCACCCCACACTATGGCTGATTATGTAGGCATAATACGTAAGATTTTCTTTCTTTTTTAATATAAAAAATATTCTGTTCTACACAGGCGAAAATATGTATTATAGCTTTGTGGCATAACTTCCGCTGATTTTAAGAACTTTTTCAGACAAAACCTACTTTTTCTCAGAAGTACAATCCAAATTTATAACCTTTTATTTCAAGCTTTTAGCGCAATTTGAATTCCCAAATTATCCCCCCCCCATACACCCCAAAAGCGTTCTGAGCGTCACTAGGTGATGAAGAATTAAATAGAGGTTGACTACGCAAACTTTTTTTTTTATTGAATAATACTTCATTTTTGGCTTGTAAAGCTCAGTTTCGCTGAAGACAGGTGTCAATTTGCTCTCAGGTTTGAATATTTTGGACTTTGGGTAAGAATATTTTCAAATATTAATAATTTAGGTGAGACCTGTTTTTTTTCCTTTGTAAATCCCAAATAAAGTGCTGAATTTCCATCACATTTTTGTATATTTCATTAGGATTAACCTAATTTCACTTCTCGAGTGTGTACCATATAATAGACATGTACCAAAATGATAATATAAACAGTTATATGAATAGCTTTGCACTTATTTTTGACGTGGATTTCTTAATTCAAAAGCTCAAACAAAACTAATAAAAACAAACATGAGATTCCTTTTTCTCCTACTTCAAAATTTCAGGTAAACTATAGACTTTGGGATTACTGTCCGCCCTCCCACGCGAGCGTCAAATGTAAATAAAAAAGCTCAGATATCAGGCCTCCTACTGCAATAGTATCATAATAATTAGATTTTAAATCAACTAAATTCAATGCTTACAAAAAAAAAAAAAAAAAAAAAAAAAAAAAAAAAAAAACAATAACAACGAAACAGGTTTGACAAAGCGCGGTTAAGCTTCAAACCACAGTCAAATTTAAAACGATCTGTATAACAACACAATTAACACCAAATCACTTCACCTTGATTTAGAAACAGAGACGAATCAAGGTGGTTTGATGAAAATAGGCGTTTTAAAAAAAGACTTCCAGGCATTTCAAATCCGAATAAGCGTGAAAAAACTAAAATTGACTTAACTGTGGTAGCACTGATGTATGAAAACACACAATTGGCTACCCAGGACATAAAAAAAATCACGTAAGGTTTTAATCGAATTGTCAATTAACGAAACAATACTATCATTTTGAAGGGGGAAAAGAAATATAATTGAACTTATCTTCATCACCAAGCGACTCATGTGTTAGGTGGTAAGTTACCAGCAGATTTATCGATAGAGAAGGGGATTAAATGCTTAAAAAAGGACAGAACATGCGAATGTTCAAACATTTTCATACACTTGAAAAAATTTAGCAACGGGCATGCTCTCATATGGACCAAAGCAGATGATTTCCCCCACACTCCCCCCTCCTATAAGCAGACAGGCTATTGGATGTTCGTTGAACATAAAACAAGATCATAAGTGCGACCAAATACATCCAAATATATTGCCTTTTTATCAGGTATATACACTTATACATTTCAGGAAAGCATTGAAGTGGGAGGAGAGGAATAAAATAAGACAAATTCCAAGATAATTACATAAATAATTATTACAAAAATGTAACATTCCGGGACAACACCCGGAAACTCCAAGCTTAAGTGCCTGCTTCAGCTAATAACAGTGAAGCAACCAAGTCTTAATATGGTATTAAACATACCAGGTTTCCTTGCTCCTTCGTTTTCTCTTCTTTGTGATGGCTTTTCCGCCAGCTGAAATACGGCCTTTCAATTTTTTTCTGTCGAATATAATTGTTATTGACAACACTGGGATTATTCGAACTCTTTTTCAAGTTATCATTTAACTTATTACTGGTGTTATTCAACGAGAATAATAAATTTCGAAAATTCAACTTATTTTCTTCACCAATTGACGTCATGCCTGGTCATCAAGCAACTGTCTGGAATTCTTTTCCAACTTCTGGACAAGACAAAAAAAAACTTTATGAACAGCGCATGGTTCTGCCCAAAGAAAAATATTCTCTTATGAAAGATAACGTAATAAAAAGTAAAAACGTGACCTACGATAACCTTTCATGAATCATTGCCAGTAACCAACTGAATTCATACAAAAGAAATAGGCGAAAAAAAATTGCATAAAAACAAATGAACAAACTGGATAGAACAATAAAAATATCAATGATCCCTTTAATAATAAATTGTAAAACACAAGTTCCATCCTGTAAGCGCAACGCTCAGCGAATTCTGAATGGCACATATTGTTTTAATTACCTTTTTCAAACAAATTGAAAACAAAAAAAAAGGTCCAAAAATAATCTATAAGTCCAGGTTCGGGCAAACCCAGCCTAGACTGAACCGACATAGCTAGCATAACAAGTTATATCTGAACTTAGCCCAAGGTACATCCAAGGGGGAGGGGAGGATCGACCCCTTAAAAAAGTAAAAATAACCGTTTCATTATATTTCTAAGTCTAGTGAAAATACAGATCCTTCCAATCCAAGAAATAAGATTAGCCTTAGAAAAACCTTGCACTAACTAAATTATCAGATGTAAGTTTGACAACCATTCAAAATCTTTTTTTCTATCACCTTTTACTGTTCAAATGAGAAGGTGACACTTCACTTTTTTTTATGTTTATCTATTTTTCTTTTTGCAGAGGGCGGCTGAGTGGGATTTCGGCTGGAACATTTGCATTTCCCTTCTTTTCTCAATGGTAGTAAATTACCTCGTTTCTAACGATTTCTCTTATTGTTTAGCGTAATATTTTTCCCGTTGGAAGGGGGGAGGGGGATATAATCAAATTTTATTTGGCATTATTTTAAGGAAATAGTATATCTGGCCTCTGAAAGACTCATATGTTGTAAAATTTTATTTTAAATTTTACAGAATACCATTTGTGTTCTACTCAACTTGACAAGCATCAAGAAGAGACATTAAACATCAATAGCCGTATCATAGCCGTAATTTCAAGGGACTAAAGTATTTTCTCAGAAGGCTGGAACGGATTAATACAAGGGCCCGTTATTTCAAACAGTTTACAATGTTTTCACAAAATCTTCCTAGGGGGGGGGGGGGGCACTTTGCGAAAGGAGCTAAGAACCATGTACCAGGTAATCAGAACTGCCACCTTGGAAGGGGCAGGTGAATATTCCGATTTTCCAATCTTTTTAGCGAACAATAACAGATCGAGGTTTTAGATTTTCTTTTTACTTTTCGTAGAAACACTGTTGCTTCGAAAGGATAATTTATAATCCAAAAAAGACAATTCGTAAGTACCAAGAATAAAACCGTAAGATAAACCGGACTTAAAAAGGGCAATCGAGCTCAAAATGAGCCATTTGAATGAGCCCCTCCCAGTCATAGCCTGAAAAAAAAAACTAATAAATACTAATGACTTCATCCTTCTCAGAAAAAAGGAATTTCATATGTTTGCAGATAGAAGCCTAAAACCTTCTAAAACAGTTCTAAAACATATCGTTCTAAAACAGTTCTCAGACAAATTGAATTTCCTAGTGCAATTCTTACAAAAACCGCTGCCCTTTTCAAGGCTGTTTCCCTTTTTCATACAATTATGAAAGTTTTCTTATGCGATAACCTTTTAAAAAATATATGAATTAAGATTGATGCAGACAAAACTTTAATTTTTCTAACATGCATCATTGCTCTCTTCAATGAGTCATACTTATCATAGGCACCGCAATAGCGCTGCCTCACTAAAGAACGATTTTGGCACAATGTATTTTTTTTTTTTTTTTTTTTTGGTTTCTTAGTCTTAGACCAGGGCACTTTGCATCGAAGGAGTTGTCGTAAAAACTTCAAAAGGGGCTCATTCGATTGGAAACTGGAGTGGCTTGTGCCCTTTTTAATGGTTGAAAGTGACTGGAAGGCAACTAACACCCCTTCCACGCCCACCATTTCCCTAAACGCATCCAATCAAAATTTTGAGATAGCCATTTTGTTCAGCGTAGTTGATTTGAAGATAGAAATTGTGTCTTTGAGGAGGACACTCCCCCACAGCCCTCAGGGCAAGGGTAAACACATCCAATCAAAATTTTGAAATAGCCATTCTGTTCAAAGTAGTTGAAAGGTCTGGATTTTACTCTAAGAGGATGACACTTCCCCACAGCCCTCAGGGTAAGGGTTGTAAGTTATGCCCTGGGGGCATATAAAGTTTTTATTGAAAGCTTTGTCGTAGAAACTTGAAAAATAGTTGAAAGTGATTGGATGGCAAGTAACCCCCCTCTCATGGCCATCATTTCCCCAAACACATCCAATCAAACTTTTGAGACAGACATTTTGTTCAACGTAGTTGAAAGGTCCGAAAATTATGTCTTTGAGGATGACAACCCCCTCACAAGCCTCAGGTCAAGGGTTGTAAGTTATAACGTTAATATTGAAAGCGTTGTCGTAGAAACTTCAAAAGGGCTCATTCGATTCGAAATTGAAAGGGCTAGTGCCTTTTTTAATAGTTGAAATTGATTGGAGAGCAACTAACGCCCCTCTCACGCCCACGATTTCCCCAAACACAACCAATCAAGTTTTGAGACAGCCATTTGGTTTAACGTAGTTGAAAGTTCTGGAACTAGGTCTTTGAGGATGACAACCCCCTCACAGCCCTCGGGGCAAGGGTTGCAATTTATGCCCTGGGGGCATATAAGGTGTTTATAGAAAGCGTTGTAGTAGAAGCTCAAAAGGGGCTCATTTGATTGGAAATTGAAAGGGCTAGTGTCCTTTTTAATAGTCGAAAGTGATTGGAAGGCTTGACTTTTTTATAGGAAAGATTGATGTGGGTACAATGTATTATTATTTTTTTATTTTTTTGGGGTTAAACCAGGGCACTTCATATCGAAGGAGTTGTCTTAGGAACTCCTAAAAGGGTTCATTCGATTGAAAATAGAAAGGACTAATGCCCTTTTAATAGTTGAAAGTGATTGGAGGGCAACTAACCCCCCTCTCACGCCCACCATTTCCCAAAACTCATCCAATCAGAATTTTGAGATAGCAACTTTCTTCAATGTATTTAAATTAGGTCTTTGAGGATGACAACCCCCTCCCCCAGCCCTCAGACCAAGGGCTTTAAGTTATGCCCTGGGGGCATGTAAGGTTTTTATTGAAAGTGTTGTCGTAGAAACTTCAAAAGGGCTCATTCGATTCGAAATTGAAAGGGATAGTGCCTTTTTTTATTGTTGAAAATGATTGGAGAGCAACTAACGCCCCTCTCACGCCCACCATTTCCCTAAACACACCCAATCAAGTTTTGAGACAGCCATTTGGTTTAACGTAGTTGAAAGTTCTGGAACTAGGTCTTTGAGGATGACAACCCCCTCAAAGCCCTCGGGGCACGGGTTGCAATTTATGCCCTGGGGTCATATAAGGTGTTTATAGAAAGCGTTGTAGTAGAAACTCAAAAAGTGCTCATTCGATTGGAAATTGAAAGGGCTGGTGTTCTTTTAATAGTAGAACCTGATTGGAAGGCTTGACATTTTCATAGTAAATATCGATGTGGGTACAATGTATTTATTTTTTTTTTTTTTTTTTGGGGGGGGGGGGGGGTTATAACAGGGCACTTCGTATCGAAGGAGTTGTTTTAGGAACTCCGAAAGGGCTCATTCGATTGAAAATAGAAAGGGATAGTGCCCTTTTAATAGTCGAAAGTGATTAGAGGGCAACTAAACCCCCTCTCACGCCCACCATTTCCCCAAACTCATCCAATCAGAATTTTGAGATAGCAGCTTTCTTCAACGTAGTTAAATTAGGTCTTTGAGGATCACAACCCCCCCCCTCCCCCCCGTCCTCAGGGCAAGGGCTGTAAGTTATGCCCTGGGGGCATGTAAGATTTTTATTGAAAGCGTGGTCGTAGAAACTTCAAAAGTGCTCATTCGATTCGAAATTGAAAGGGCTAGTGCCTTTTTTTATTGTTGAAAGTGATTGGAGAGCAACTAACACCCCTCTCACGCCCACCATTTCCCCAAACACATACAATCAAGTTTTGAGATAGCCATTTGGTTTAACGTAGTTGGAAGTTCTGGAATTAGGTCTTTGAGGATGACACCCCCCAGCCCTCAGGGCAAGGGTTGCAATTTATGCCCTGGGGCCATATAAGGTGTTTATAGAAAGCGTTGTCGTAGAAGCTCAAAAAGGGCTCATTTGATTGGAAATTGAATGGGCTAGTGTCCTTTTTAATAGTCGAAAGCGATTGGAAGGCTTGACATTTTTATAGTAAAGATCGATGTGGGTACAATGTATCATTATTTTTTTCTTTTTTTTTGTTTAGACCAGGGCACTTCGTATCGAAGGAGTTGTCCTAGGAACTCCGAAAAGGGTTCATTTGGTTGAAACTAGAAAGGGCTAATACACTTTTTAATAGTCGAAAGTGATTGGAGGGCAACTAACCCCCCTCTCACACCCACCATTTCCCCAAACACATCCAATCAAAATTTTGAGATAGCAACTTTCTTCAATGTAGTTAAATTAGGTCTTTGAGGATGACAACCCCCCCCCCCCCCCCTCCCCTAGACCTCAGAGCAAGGGCTGTAAGTTATGCCCTGGGGGCATGTAAGGTTTTAATTGAAAGCGTTGTCGTAGAAACTTCAAAAGGGCTCATTCAATTCGAAATTGAAAGGGCTAGTGCCTTTTTTTTTTGTTGAAAGTGATTGGAGAGCAACTAACGCCCCTCTCACGCCCACCATTTTCCCAAACACATCTAATCAAGTTTTGAGTTAGCAGTTTTCTTCAACGTAGTGGAAAGTTCTGGAAATTAGGTCTTTGAGGATGACAACTCCCTTGAAGTCCCTAGGGTAAGGGTTGTAATTTATGCCCTGGGGCATATAAGGTCAACGGTTTACAGAAAGCTTTGTCGTATAAACTCAAGAAGGACTCATTTGATTGGAAATTGAAAGGGCTTGTGCTCTTTTTAATAGTCGAAAGTGATTGGAAGGCTTGACATTTTCATAGTAAAGATCGATGTGGGTACAATGTATCATCATTTTTTTTTGGGGGGGGGGGGTAGACCAGGGCACTTCGTATCGAAGGAGTTGTCGTAGGGACTTCGAAAAGGGCTCATTCGATTGAAAATGGAAAGGGCTAATTGCCGTTTTTAATAGTCGAAAGTGATTGGAGGGCAACTAGTCCCCCTCCTATGCTCACCCTCCTATTTGCCCATTATGTTTAAAAACTAAATGTTGCCTTAAGATTAAATCAAAATTCACTGTGTTACTGCTAATTCTCAATAAGGCATCTCAGCAGTATCCCAAGAACGACTGAGGGAATTATGTTCAAACTTTCGGGGCTACTTCTGCTCTTAAAATTTAACCAAATTAAAGTACCTTAAGTGTATTCAAGCTATCAAAGAAAGTAAACATATTTTTTTTTGCGAATGGTATCAAGTTTTCTATTTCAGGTCAACTAGAGGAGGTATGAAACTAAACTAAACACTACTATTTGTGTCCAGATTTTTAAAAGTGTGTATGGTGTTAAAAATTGCTGAAAAATTTTCTCCAGCATACAAATAACAGGCCAAACTATAAAGTCTTAAAAAGCCAAAGATTTAAAGTACTATTTTCTTTTTTCCCGAAAAGACTATGTCACTATAAAACGAACAAAAATTAATTTAAAAAAAACTTTTTTTTCCAAAAAATGAGTTTTTCAAAGAAAAGTAAAGAACTCCATTAAACCAAAAATGAACAAAAATCAAATCAAATAATCTACTAAGCGTGAACATACCACAAACCAGCTTCGATAAATAAATGAAACCCAAAACGAACAGAAATTACAATAAATAACCTAATCAAACTCAAAACGAGCAGAAATCAGCATGATTAGGGCTCAAAACCCCCTATACCTTCCCAAGGCCAGAACATAATTTGCACTTTAATGAAAAAAGTATAAATGAATTTGCATTGTCAGTTTAATATACATATACTGATATTTAGTAATCGAAATGCTAATATTATTTGATTTATTAAAGTTATAAAAGTAAAAACATTTACATTTTTTCAGTAAAGTGCAGATTATGTTCTGGCCTTAGGAAGGTATAGGGGTTTTGAGCCCTACTCATAATAATTTCTGCTTGTCTTGAGTTTGACTCGGTTATTTATTTTAATTTCTGTTCGTTTTGGGTTTAATTTATTTATCGATGCTGATTTGTGGTAGTTTCACGCTTAGTAGATTATTTGATTTTATTTTTGCTCATTTTTGGTTTAATGGAATTCTTTACTTTTCTTTAAAAAACTAGTTTCGTGGAAAAAGTTTTTTTAATGAATAGAAACAGCAGCTCCTTTGTATGCTACTTGATAGTGAAATAATCCCATGTTTTGCCTAAGCTTTAGAAGTATTAATGGTTTGGCTTTTAATATTGAAACCTCATATGAAATGCAACAAACCTTAAGCCGTACTTGGAGAAGGCTTGGGGGAGGGGGATGGAGGGGGCCTTTCTTATATATATATCCAGTCTCTTAATCCATATAACTTTGGCTAAATACATTACCCCCTTCCGGCACAAAGGAATATACATAGTTTTTCCATTTACGGATGAATTTCTACACGGGTCAGCCATCTATCAAGCAAAATTTTCAATAGTTTTTAGATGACGCAGAATACCAAAACGTAATATTTTAACGAGTCTTTGTTCATATTATCGAAAAGCTATGAAAAAAAAAAAAAAAAAAAAAAAAAAAAAAAAAAAAAAAATCGAAAAATCCGAATTGAGTTCTTTAATGGTCTTTGTGTTCTGTTAATGTAAGTAGAGATGCCCCTATTGATCGTGACCCCACCACGTGGTTTATGGTTTTCTCAGTGAGAATGAAAAAACAGGAATTTTCTCACTTGGAAAAACATGAATTTTGTCACATTTATGTCTGTTTTTATGGTTTTTGTCAGTGAGAATTTGAAAAACAGGAACTTTCTCACATTTTTGTATGTTTTTATGGTTTTTGTCAGTGAGAATTTGAAAAAACAGGAACTTTCTCACTTGGAAAACCATAAACCATGTGGTCCTGTCACGAGTAGCACCTGTGAACTCGATTTACATAATCGCTAGGGGAAATTATTGATTCACGAAGAGGGAATTAGGAAACATTAAGGCTTCTTTAATCTTAGGTCTGAAGAAGGGGGGAATTAAGAAACAAACATGTCTTCATTGTTGTTTGGTTAGCTTAACCTGAGAAATAGCACCTGTGAACTTGATTTACATAATCGCTAGGGGAAATTAATGATTCACGAAGGGGAGAATTAAGAAACATTAAGGCTTCTTTAATCTTAGGTCTGAGGGATAAACATTCTTTAGGACAGAGAGAAAAATTAATATTCTATTTTCAAATAGGGCTTCATTGATCTTTAGTGTCAGGAATTATAATTGAAATCACTTGTTATCTTGGAATTATGCTGGAGTCTAAAGAGATAGAAATTCTATTTTTAAATACGGCTTCACGGAGCTTTAAGTCGGAGAGGTAAATTGATATTCTAACGAAACCCTAATAGTTTAGCTAGGAAAATTTATGAGATGTAGAGATTAACGTGGGAAAGGGTTTCCTAGAAATTTGAAATGCGTTAGCACACAGATGCCATACAAAAGGAACACGCTGAAATTACGTTTAGGGATTATTTGGGCGAAACGGTTTTATCCATTTTATGGGGTTATTTCGGCGAAACCGTTAGACATTTTGAAAGAAGATTTTAGAAGGGGTTTTAGAAGAGGTTTTGAGTGTGGTCGTTATAATACACAAGTTCCATTTGAACAGTGTTGTGAGGTTAGCTCCCATAGAGCCCCCCCCCCCCCAACGCCCGCCTCCGACCCGCCCAGTCCCACCTCTGGGCCGCACCGGTCCACCGGGCTCCCACAGGCCCTCCCCTGGTCCCCCATTGTCCCACAGGCCCCCAACGGCCCCCCCCGGACACTCAAAGGTCCCCCACGCTCCCAAAGGGCCACTGGCGCCCCCAAAGGCCCACCCCAGACCCTCAACGGCCATCACCGGGCCCCCCATAGGTCCATCGTGCTCCCAAAGGACCAACGGGGTCCCAAAGGCCATCCACCGGTCCCCAAATGTCACCCAGACACCCAAAGGCCCTCCCTGTGCCCCAAAGGCCCTCCCTGTGCCCCAAAGGCCCTCCCCCGGCCCCCCTCCTCCCACCTCCTCCCTCCTCCCTCCTCCTCCCTCCTCCTCCTCCTCCTCCTCCCTCCTCCTCCTCCTCCCACCTCCTCCTCCCACCTCCTCCCTCCTCCTCCTCCCTCTTTCTCCTCCTCCCCTCTCCTCCCCCCCCATTCCCTCCCCATTTTTTATACTTTTTTTGTGCATTGAGACACAGAAGGGACATCCCTCCCCCAAGGGTCCCCCAAACACCCTCCCCGGGCCCCCCCCCCCCAAAGAGTTCCCCTCTCCATTTTTTTTTTTAATACTTTTTTATGGCTTTATTATATCTTTTCTGAACAAGTTCCATTCATAATGTCATTCCTAAACCCATTTTCCAACCTCAAAGAGTCCCCTCCCCAATTCGTAAATACTTTCTTGAATTTTTTAACATGGTATTTTTTTAACTTTTTTACATATCTTAAAATGACATGAAATATGCTTACGGCTCTACCAATCATACTCTGTGCTTGTTCATGGACACGACGTGGCTTTCCCACTGGTACTCTATGGCAGGTTATTGACACTACCTAGTTTATTGCATGCATTAAATCAGTATTTTTTACGCAGTGGAAGGATAAACACACAATTCATATCTGTAAAAAAGTGAGGATGAATTATTCGACGAACGTATGTGCACATGATAAAATCATTGTCGTATTGAATACTGACAAGGAGAAATACCTGAGCTATGAAACGAGTGCAAGCGGTAACACTATTGGAAATGTATGCATGCGTTGTCATGACAGCGAGAAGTTAGATTTCTTTGGAGTACCCAAGAATTTCAATTGTGTAAACGGTGGATATTCAAGAGTATCATTACCAGAGAAATTAGTGTTCAAAGAGAATTCAAACTTAAAAATAATTGTCGATGATCGGGGACAACTCCTTGCTAGGGCTTCTGGTAACACATTACCTGTTGATAAATCCTATCATCCTCTTTCCGGTATTAGCATTTTAAAGAGAACAAGAAGAAGACAAGCATACTCCTGCACCAACATCATAAATCATATCTTGTCAATATGCCAAAACTGCCATCTATGTAAAAATAATGTGACAATAGACAGTGAAATCGCAGGCAGAATAAAAAGGACATTAGCAGACAATATCATCAATGAATATAAAGATGAATTGACGGAAAGTGAAGCGCACGTGTACTAATAATGTGTAATAATGTATTTAACGTATTTTTATATTAATATTCTACATGTCATTATTTCATTAAAAATATTTTATGCATTATTTTGTTAAGTATTCATTATTTTTAGGGTTTGGCAGAACGTTAACGTTCAGAATATCTATTAAAAAGGTCAGAGATGAAAGAAAAAAGAATTTTTAGAGATAGAGATGCTACTAGCAGACTCAATTTTTCACGGAAGATAAAAAAGTTCAAGTTCTCGTCGGAATTTTATCAAAGAACACAATTCATTTCTAATTTCTACAGAGATAATAAAAATCTTCCACTTCAGTTCTTTATTTCACAAAGACATAAAGAAATTTAAAGTTCAATTCTAAATTTTTCGGTGGAAGATAGAAAAAGTAACGAAGACATAAAGAAATTTAAAGTTCAATTCTAATTTTTTGGTGGCAGATAGGAAAAGTTATACTATGATTTTGATTATTTTCTATGAAGGTAAAAAGTTCTAGTTCATTTTTTAATTTTCTCAACGAAGTGAAGAAAAGTTCAAGTTCTCTTCGGAATTTTACCAAAGAACACACTTTAATTCTAATTTCTACAGAGAAAGCTAAAATCTTCCACTTCAGTTCTTTATTTCACAAAGAGATAAAGAAATTTAAAGTACAATTCTAATTTTTCGGTTGGAAGATAGAAAAAGTAATAGCATACTTATGAATATTTTCAAGGAAGATAAAAAGTTCTAATTCAATTTAAAATTTTCTCAACAAAGTGAAGAAAAATTCCAGTTCTCTTCTGAATTTTACCAAAGAACGCACTACAATTCTAATTTCGACAGAGAAAACAAAAATCTTCCACTTCAATTCTTTATTTCACAAAGACATAAGGAAATTTAAAGTTCTATTCTAATTTTTCGGTGGTAGATAGGAAAAGCAATACCCTACTTGTGAATATTTTCACGGAAGATAAAAAGTTCTAGTTCAATTTAAACTTTTCTCGACGAAGTCAAGGAAAGTTCAAGTTCTCTTCGGAATTTTACCAAAGAACACGCTACAAATCTAATTTCTCCAGAGAAAACAAAAATCTGTCACTTCAGTTCTTTATTTCACAAAGACATAAAGAAATTTAAAGTTCTATTCTAATTTTTCGGTTGGAAGATAGAAAAAGTAATACCATACTTGTGAATATTTTCATGGAAGATAAAAAGTTCTAATTCAATTTAAAAGTTTTCTCAACAAAGTGAAGAAAAATTCCAGTTCTCTTCTGAATTTTACCAAAGAACGCCCTTCAATTCTAATTTCGACAGAGAAAACAAAAATCTTCCACTTCAGTTCTTTATTTCACAAAGACATAAAGAAATTTAAAGTTCTATTCTAATTTTTCGATGGAAGATAGGAAAAGCAATACCGTACTTGTGAATATTTTCAAGGAAAATAAAAAGTTCTAATTCAATTTAAAAGTTTTCTCAAGAAAGTGAAGAAAAATTCCAGTTCTCTTCGGAATTTTACCAAAGAACACGCTACAATTCTAATTTCCACAGAGAAAACAAAAATCTTCCACTTCAGTTCTTTATTTCACAAAGACATAAAGAAATTTAAAGTTCTATTTTAATTTTTCGGTGGTAGATAGGAAAAGCAATACCGTACTTGTGAATATTTTCACGGAAAATAAAAAGTTCTAGTTCAATTTAAAATTTTCTCAACTAAGTCAAGTACATTTCAAGTTCTCTACTGAATTTTACCACAGAACTCTATACAATTCTAATTTCTCCATAGAAAAAAAAAATCTTCCACTTCAGTTAATTATTTCACAAAGACATAAAGAAATTTAAAGTTCTATTCTAAATTTTTTTCGGTTGGAAGATAGAAAAAGTTATACTATGATTTTGATTATTTTCACGGAAAATAAAAAGTTCTAGTTCATTTAAAATTTTCTCAACGAAGTCAAGGAAAGTTCAAGTTCTCTTCGGAATTTTACCAAAGAACACGCAACAATTCTAATGTCTCCAGAGAAAACAAAAATCTTTCACTTCAGTTCTTTATTTCACAAAGACATAAAGAAATTTAAAGTTCTATTCTAATTTTTCGGTTGGAAGATAGAAAAAGTAATACCATACTTGTGAATATTTTCATGGACGATAAAAAGTTCTAATTCAATTTAAAAGTTTTCTCAACAAAGTGAAGAAAAAGTCCAGTTCTCTTCTGAATTTTACCAAAGAACGCACTTCAATTCTAATTTCGACAGAGAAAACAAAAATCTTCCACTTCAGTTCTTTAGTTCACCAAGACATGAAAAATTTAAAGTTCTATTCTAATTTTTCGGTGGTAGATAGGAAAAGCAATACCATACTTGTGAATATTTTCATGGAAGATAAAAAGTTCTAGTTCAATTTAAAATTTTCTCAACAAAGTCAAGGAAAATTCCAGTTCTCTTCTGAATTTTACCAAAGAACGCACTTCAATTCTAATTTCGACAGAGAAAACAAAAATCTTCCACTTGAGTTGTTTATTTCACAAAGACATAAAGAAATTTAAAGTTCAATTCTAAATTTTTTTCGATGGAAGATAGGAAAAGTAATACCGTACTTATGATTATTTTCACGGAAAATAAAAAGTTATAGTTTAATTTAAAATTTTCTCAACGAAGTGAAGAAAAGTTCAAGTTCTCTTCTGAACTTTACCAAAGAACACTCTTCAATTATAATTTAACCCAGAGAAAACATAAATCTTCCACGCCATTTTTAAGTTCACCAAGACATGAAAAATTTAAAGTTCAATTCTAATTTTTCGGTGGCAGATAGGAAAAGTTATACTATTATTTTGATTATTTTCTATGAAGGTAAAAAGTTCTATTTCATTTTTAATTTTCTCAACTAAGTGAAGAAAAGTTCAAGTTCTCTTCTGAATTTTACCAAAGAACACACTTTAATTCTAATTTCTCCAGAGAAAACAAAAATCTTACGCTTCAGTTGTTTATTTCACAAAGACAAAAAGAAATTTAAAGTTCAATTCTAAATTTTTCGGTGGTAGATAGGAAAAGCAAGACCTTACTTGTGAAATATTTTCACGGAAGATAAAAAGTTCTAGTTCAATATAAAATTTTATCAACGAAGTCAAGAAAAGTTCAATTTTTCACTTCTGAATTTTACCAAATAACACTCTACAATTCTAATTTCTCCAGAGAAAACAAAAATCTTCCACTTCAGTTCTTTATTTAACAAAGACATTAAGAAATTTAAAGATAAATTTTAATTTTTTGGTTGTAGATAGGAAAAGCAATACCATAAATGTGAATATTTTCATGGAAGATAAAAAGTTCTAATTCAATTTAAAATTTTCACAACGAAGTCAATGAAAGTTCAAGTTCTCTTCTGAATTCTACCAAAGAACACACTACAATTCTAATTTCTCCAGAGAAAACAAAAATCTTCCACTTCAGTTCTTTATTTCACAAAGACATAAAGAAATTTAAAGTTCAATTCTAATTTTTCGGTTGGAAGATAGAAAAAGCAATACCATACTTGTGAATATTTTCACGGAAAATAAAAAGTTCTAGTTTAATTTAAAATTTTCTCAACAAAGTGAAGAAAAATTCAAGTTCTCTTCTGAATTTTACCAAAGAACGCACTTCAATTCTAATTTCGCCAGAGAAAACATAAATCTTCCACGTCATTTTTAAGTTAACCAAGAGATAAAGAAATTTAAAGTTCAATTCTAATTTTTTGGTGGCAGATAGGAAAAGTTATACTATGATTGTGATTATTTTCTATGAAGGTAAAAAGTTCTAGTTCATTTTTTAATTTTCTCAACGAAGTGAAGAAAAGTTCAAGTTCTCTTCGGAATTTTAGCAAAGAACACACTTTAATTCTAATTTCTCCAGAGAAAACAAAAATTTTCCGCTTCTGTTGTTTATTTCACAAAGACATAAAGAAATTTAAAGTTCAATTCTGAATTTTTCAGTTGTAGATAGGAAAAGCAATACCTTAATTGTGAAATATTTTCATGGAAGATAAAAAGTTCTAGTTAAATTTAAAATTTTCTCAACGAAGTCAAGGAAAGTTCAAGTTTTCTACTGAATTTTACCAAAGAACACAATACAACTCTAATTTCTCCAGAGAAAATAAAAATCTTCCACATAAGTTCTTTATTTCACAATGACATAATGAAATATAAAGTTCAATTCTAAATTTTTCGGTGGCAGATAGAAAAAGTAATACCACACTTGTGAATATTTTCCCTGAAGATAAAAAGTTCTAGTTCAATTTAAAATTTTCTCAACGAAGTGAAGAAAAATTCAAGTTCTCTTCTGAATTTTACCAAAGAACACAATTCAATTCTAATTTCGCCAGAGAAAATAAAAATCTTCCAATTCAGTTCTTTATTTCACAAAGACATAAAGAAATTTAAAGTTCAATTCTAAATTTTTCGGTGGAAGATAGAAAAAGTAATACCATACTTGTGAATATTTTCCCGGAAGATAAAAAGTTATAGTTCAATTTAAAATTTTCTCAACGAAGTCAATAAAAGTTCAAGTTCTCCTCTGAACTCTACCAAAGAACACACTTCAATTCTAATTTCTCCAGAGAAAACAAAATCGACCACTTCAGTTCTTTATTTCACAAAGGCATAAAGAAATTTAAAGTTCTATTCTAATTTTTCGGTGAGAGATAGAAAAATTAATATCATACTCGTGAATATTTTCACAGAAGATAAATACCATACAGGTGAATATTTTCACGGAAGATAAAAAGTTCTAGTTCATTTTAAAATTTTCTCAACGAAGTCAAGGAAAGTTCAAGTTCTCTACTGAATTTTACCAAAGAACACGCTTCAATTCTAATTTCCCCAGAGAAAACAAAAATCTTCCACTTCAGTTCTTTATTTCACAAAGACATAAAGAAATTTAAAGTTCTATTCTAATTTTTCGGTGGTAGATAGGAAAAGCAATACCGTAAAAATTAGAATTGAACTTTAATTTTTTCATGTAGTGGTGAACTTAAAAAGGACGTGGAATATTTAGGTATTCTCTGTGGTACATTAGAATTGAAGCGTGTTCTTTGGTAAAGTTCAGAAGAGAAATTGAAATTTTCTTAACTTCGTTGAGACAATTTTAAATTAAACTAAACCTTTTTATTTTCCGTGAAAATAATCATAAGTATGGTATTACTTTTCCTATATTCCATCGAAAAAAATTTAGAATTGAACTTTAAATTTCTTTATGTCTTTGTGAAATAAACAACTCAAGTGGAAGATTTTTGTTTTCTCTGTCGAAATTAGAATTGAAGTGCGTTCTTTGGTAAAATTCAGAAGAGAACTTGAATGTTTCTTCAATTTTTTGATAAAAATTTTAAATTGAATAAGAACTTTTTATTGTCCGTGAAAATATTCACAAGTACGGTATTTCTTGTAATATCTACCACATAAAAATAAAAATATAAATTTAAATTTATTTATGTCTTTTTAAAATAAAGATGGGTAGTGAAAGATTTTTGTTTTCACTGTCGAAATTAGACTTGATGTGCGTTATTTGGTAAAATTCCGAAGAGAACTGGAATTTTTCTTAACTTTGTTGAGAAAACTTTTAAATTGAATTAGAACTTTTTATCTTCCATGAAAATATTCACAGGTATGGTATTACTTTTTCTATCTTCCAACCGAAAAATTAGAATAGAACTTTAAATTTCTTTATGTCTTTGTGAAATAAAGAACTGAAGTGAAATATTTTTGTTTTCTCTGGAGAAATTAGAATTGTAGCGTGTTCTTTGGTAAAATTCCGAAGAGAACTTGAACTTTCCTTGACTTCGTTGAGAAAATTTTAAATGAACTAGAACTTTTTATTTTCCGTGAAAATAATCAAAATCATAGTATAACTTTTCCTATCTTCCAACCGAAAAATTAGAATAGAACTTTAAATTTCTTTATGTCTTTGTGAAATAATTAACTGAAGTGAAAGATTTTTGTTTTCTCTGGAGAAATTAGAATTGAAGAGTTTTCTTTGGTAAAATTCAGTAGAGAACTTGAAATTTAATTGACTTCGTTGAGTAAATTTTAAATTGAACTAGAACTGTTTATCTTCCGTGAAAATATTCACAAGTACGGTATTGCTTTTCCTATCTACCACCGAAAAATTAAAATAGAACTTTAAATTTCTTTATGTCTTTGTGAAATAAAGAACTGAAGTGGAAGATTTTTGTTTTCTCTGTCGAAATTAGAATTGAAGTGCGTTCTTTGGTAAAATTCAGAAGAGAACTGGAATTTTTCTTCACTTTGTTGAGAAAACTTTTAAATTGAATTAGAACTTTTTATTTTCCGTGAAAATATTCACAAGTACGGTATTACTTTTTCTATCTTCCACCTAAAAATTAGAATAGAACTTTAAATTTCTTTATGTCTTTGTGAAATAAAGAAGTGAAGTGAAAGATTTTTGTTTTCTCTGTCGAAATTAGAATTGAAGTGCGTTCTTTGGTAAAATTCCGAAGAGAACTGGAATTTTTCTTCACTTTGTTGAGAAAACTTTTAAATTGAATTAGAACTTTTTATTTTCCATGAAAATATTCACAAGTATGGTATTACTTTTTCTATCTTCCAACCGAAAAATTAGAATAGAACTTTAAATTTCTTTATGTCTTTGTGAAATAAAGAACTGAAGTGAAAGATTTTTGTTTTCTCTGGAGAAATTAGATTTGTAGCGTGTTCTTTGGTAAAATTCCGAAGAGAACTTGAACTTTCCTTGACTTCGTCGAGAAAAGTTTAAATTGAACTAGAACTTTTTATCTTCCGTGAAAATATTCACAAGTAGGGTATTGCTTTTCCTATCTACCACCGAAAAATTAGAATAGAACTTTAAATTTCCTTATGTCTTTGTGAAATAAAGAATTGAAGTGGAAGATTTTTGTTTTCTCTGTCGAAATTAGAATTGTAGTGCGTTCTTTGGTAAAATTCAGAAGAGAACTGAAATTTTTCTTGACTTTGTTGAGAAAATTTTAAATTGAATTAGAACTTTTTATCTTCCATGAAAATATTCATAAGTATGGTATTACTTTTTCTATCTTCCAACCGAAAAATTAGAATTGTACTTTAAATTTCTTTATCTCTGTGTGAAATAAAAAACTGAAGTGGAAGATTTTAGCTTTCTCTGGAGAAATTAGGATTACAGTGTGTTCTTTGGTAAAATTCCAAAGATAACTTGAACTTTTCTTCACTTCATTGTGAAAATTTAAAAATGAACTAGAACTTTTTACCTTCATAGAAAATAATCAAAATCATAGTATAACTTTTCCTATCTGACAACGAAAAATTAGAATTGAACTTTAAATTTCTTTATGTCTTCGTTAATTTTTCTATCTTCCACCGAAAAATTTAGAATTGAACTTTAAATTTCTTTATGTCTTTGTGAAATAAAGAACTGAAGTGGAAGATTTTTATTTTCTCTGTAGAGATTAGAAATGAATTGTGTTCTTTGATAAAATTCCGACGAGAACTTGAACTTTTTTATCTTCCATGAAAAATTGAGTCTGCTAGTAGCATCTCTATCTCTAAAAATTCTTTTTCTTTCATCTCTGACCTTTTTAATAGATATTCTGAACGTTAACGTTCTGCCAAACCCTAAAAATAATGAACACTTAACAAAATAATGCATAAAATATTTTTAATGAAATAATGGCATGTAGAATATTAATATAAAAATATGTTACATATATTATTACACATTATTAGTACACTTGCGCGTCACTTTCCGTCAATTCATCTTTATATTCATTGATGATATTGTCTGCTAATGTCCTTTTTATTCTGCCTGTGATTTCACTGTCTATTGTCACATTATTTTTACATAGATGGCAGTTTTGACACATTGACAAGATATGATTTATGATGTTGGTGCAGGAGTATGCTTGTCTTCTTCTTGTTCTCTTTAAAATGCTAATACCGGAAAGAGGATGATAGGATTTATCAACAGGTAATGTGTTACCAGAAACCCTAGCAAGGAGTTGTCCCCGATCATCGACAATTATTTTTAAGTTTGCATTCTCTTTGAACACTAATTTCTCTGGTAATGATACTCTTGAATATCCACCGTTTACACGATTGAAATTCTTGGGTACTCCAAAGAAATCTAACTTCTCGCTGTCATGACAATGCATGCATACATTTCCAATAGTGTTACCGCTTGCACTCGTTTCATAGTTCATGTATTTCTCCTTGTCAGCATTCAATAAGACAATGATTTTATCATGTGCACATACGTTCGTCGAATAATTCATCCTCACTTTTTTACAGATATGAATTGTGTGTTTATCCTTCCACTGCGTAAAAAATACTGATTTAATGCATGCAATAAACTAGGTAGTGTCGATAACCTGCCATAGAGTACCAGTGGGAAAGCCACGTCGTGTCCATGAACAAGCACAGAGTATGATTGGTAGAGCCGTAAGCATATTTCATGTCATTTTAAGATATGTAAAAAAGTTAAAAAAATACCATGTTAAAAAATTTAAGAAAGTATTTACGAATTGGGGAGGGGACTCTTTGAGGTTGGAAAATGGGTTTAGGAATGACATTATGAATGGAACTTGTTCAGAAAAGATATAATAAAGCCATAAAAAAGTATTAAAAAAAAAATGGAGAGGGGAACTCTTTGGGGGGGGGGGGCCCGGGGAGGGTGTTTGGGGGACCCTTGGGGGAGGGATGTCCCTTCTGTGTCTCAATACACAAAAAAAGTATAAAAAATGGGGAGGGAATGGGGGGGGGAGGAGAGGGGAGGAGGAGAAAGAGGGAGGAGGAGGAGGGAGGAGGTGGGAGGAGGAGGTGGGAGGAGGAGGTGGGAGGAGGTGGGAGGAGGAGGAGGAGGGAGGAGGAGGAGGAGGGAGGAGGAGGAGGAGGAGGAGGGAGGATGAGGAGGAGGGAGGAGGAGGAGGTGGGAGGAGGGGGAGGAGGGGGGCCGGGGGAGGGCCTTTGGGGCACAGGGAGGGCCTTTGGGGCACAGGGAGGGCCTTTGGGTGTCTGGGTGACATTTGGGGACCGGTGGATGGCTTTTGGGACCCCGTTGGCCCTTTGGGAGCTCGATGGACCTGTGGGGGGCCCGGTGATGGCCGTTGAGGGTCTGGGGTGGGACTTTGGGGGCGCCGGTGGCCCTTTGGGAGCTTGGGGGACCTTTGAGTGTCCGGGGGGGCAGTTGGGGGCCTGGGGGCCTTTGGGGGCCCGGGGGCGGGCCTTGGGGAGCCCGGTGGACCTTGGCGGACCAGAGGCGGGTCTTTGAGGGTCTGAGGAGGGCGTTTGGGGGGTTGGGGCTCTATGGGAGCTAACCTCACAACACTGTTCAAATGAAACTTGTGTATTATAACGACCACACTCAAAACCTCTTCTAAAACCCTTTCTAAAATCTTCTTTCAAAATGTCTCAAACTGTTTCGCCAAAATAATCCCATAAAATGGATAAAACCGTTTCGCCCAAATAATCCCTAAACGTAATTTCAGCGTGTTCCTTTTGTATGGCATCTGTGCGCTAACGCATTTCAAATTTCTAGGAAACCCTTTCCCACGTTAATCTCTTCATCTCATAAATTTTCCTAGCTAAACTATTAGGGTTTCGTTAGAATATCAATTTACCTCTCCGACTTAAAGCTCCGTGAAGCCGTATTTAAAAATAGAATTTCTATCTCTTTAGACTCCCGCATAATTCCAAGATAACAAGTGATGTCAATTATAATTCCTGACACTAAAGATCAATGAAGCCCTATTTGAAAATAGAATATTAATTTTTCTCTCTGACCTAAAGAATGTTTATCCCTCAGACCTAAGATTAAAGAAGCCTTAATGTTTCTTAATTCCCCTCTTCGTGAATCAATAATTTCCCCTAGGGATTATGTAAATCAAGTTCACATGTGCTCTTTCTCAGTTTAAGCTAACCAAACAACACTTACGCCAGGTTTGTTTCTTAATGCCCCCCTTCCTAATACCGAAGATTAAATAAGCCTTAAGGTTTCCTAATTCCCTCTTCGTGAATCAACAATTTCCCCTAGCGATTATGTAAATCAAGTTCACAGGTGCTACTCGTGACAGGACCACGTGGTTTATGGTTTTCCAAGTGAGAAAGTTCCTGTTTTTTCATTATCACTGACAAAAAACATAAAAACATACAAAAATTTGAGAAAGTTCCTGTTTTTCAAATTATCACTGACAAAAACCATAAAAACAGACATAAATGTGACAAAATTAATTTTTTTCCAAGTGATAAAATTCCTGTTTTTTCATTCTCACTGAGAAAACCATAAACCACGTGGTGGGGTCACGATCAATAGGGGCATCTCTACTAATGTAATCTTAAGGTTTGGTTTATACTCGCTTTATCAGCACGTAAATCTCAGATGATTTCTCAAATATCTTAAACCAAAACCTTCATGAAGCAAAAACTCTTAAAATCTCAGATGACGAACTTACAGCAAAAGACTGAATCTTACATTTTAATACTTGGTGCTTCGTACAAATCATGCTTTTTGAATATTATAAATTATCTCTTCGAAGCATAAGTTTTCTACGAAAAGTAAAGAGCAGATCTAGAACTTTAACTGTTATTGTTCGCTCAAAAGATTGAACAATCAGCTTCTGGTCGAAGATTCATACGATTTTTTTTATACATGCTTTGTTGAGCTAAGGAAAAAAGTAACTTGATCTAAAGGTTTGGCTCGCCTTTTTTTCTTTTCTCTTTAAATGGTAAAGTACAATGGTGCAAATTATCAGAAAATATGTTAAAGGTTTACAAATAACACTAGAACCTAAATGACTTAAGACTAAAAGACTAAAAAAATGTTTTAGTTTAGTGAGAAGGGAGCAGCTCCTTGCTGTGATGTGTAATAAGAAATAAAAGAGAAATTTGTGTAACACAAGTTAACCGATTGAAGCCTCAGCGAATGATTTGTTTTTCTTTTGGGTTGTAGAAGAATGTTAACTTGAAAGGATAGGCTGAATGTGTAGAGTGAAAAAAAAATAGTAGAGTAGGGTGGCTATAGAACACAGAGTTAATGTATTTGGTAGCGTAAGAGGTTTTTCCTTTAATTGGAATTTTATATGAGTAGTTTAATGTTAGAAAAGATACAGTAGCGAAAGGAAACGTGGGAAAATTATGTGAGATATATATGAAGGTAACGAATTTATTTTCTAGAAAAGGAAGAGGAAAGGAATTACTTGCAGGATACTTCACTATGCACCAAATAGCACAGTATAGAAGAAAGAAAAGAAAAATAATTTAAAAAGTTGCATTAGAGAAGTATTTTGTATATTTTTTAATATTAGTCTCTTTTGGAAAATTATTTGAAAAAAACTACGTTTTCTAAAGAGTTAAAGAGGCTGAGTTACAAGGTCGAACCTTAAAACGTACAGGGATTAGGAGGCACAGTTGGGGGGCTGCCGCCCCCAAACCCCCACTTTCACAGCCTTAAAAAAAAAGGGTTTTAAACTGAAAGTAAGGAGCGACATTAAATCTTAAAACGAACAGAAATTATTCCGTATATGAAAGGGGTTGTGCCCTCCTCAACGCCTCGCTCTTTACGCTAAAGTTTTTATTGTTTAAAAAAAAGAGTTGAGAGAAAGTCAAACTTTAGCGTAAAGAGCGAGGCGTTGAGGAGGGCACAGCCCCTTTCATATACGGAATAATTTCTGTTCGTTTTAAGAGTTAATGTCGCTCCTTACTTTCAGTTGAAAACACTTTTTTTATTTAAAGGCTGTGAAAGCGGGGTTTGGGGCGGCAGCCCCCCAACTGTGCCTCCTAATCCCTGTACGTTTTAAGGTTCGACCTTATAACTCAGCCTCTTTAACTCTTTAGAAAACGTAGTTTTTTTCAAATAATTTCTGCACGTTTTTGTACAGTTTATTACTTATTATTGCTTGACTAACTGTTAGCTGATTTGACAGCTTGCGGGCTTGCGGGCTCTTATAGGAAAACGAGCCCGCGTTTTCGCGGGCTCTTCTAGGAAAACGATAAGAGCCCGCTTGTAGCGGGCTCTTATAGGAAAACGAGATTTTTCGTAAATGTAAATTCGGGGGATAATTTTTTCGGTCTGAAAATATCAAAAGGCCCTAACAGGTCGAATTCTGCTTCGAATGAGTCCTCATTCACCCGGATCAGTTGCCAACTGTGGCCTGTAGGCGTGGAGAAAAAAAAAATCTTTTTGAACTTTAAGTGGCGATATTTGGTTTTTGAATTGAAACTGGATTTGAAGGAGTGATTCAATTAAGCTGAAATTTTGAAAATAATCTTTCGGGACCTAAAAAAGCGTAACATCTAAGTTTCAACCCAATCGGACGCCGTTAAAGGGGGGCTGTGGTCGGAAGGTCGAAACTTCCGGCCCACTTTTACCCATGAAGATAAAGTCGGAGGGGGGTGAAATTTTGCACGTTTCTTAGTTGGAGCTTGGGCTACAAAATGCGATTACCGCTGTCTCTCTGCGACCACTAGGACCGGAAATCGCTTAACATTGTGGTGGGTCGCCTCTTTATAGAGGCACAAGTGTGCCTCCTTGAAAAAAGACTAAATGACTTAAGACTAATTGGCCGTCAAGTACTTAATGGGAGGGATTTGTATTTGGTTGTTTACGGGATGAGGTCGAGTTAAGTACTTCCAGGTTTATTTTATTTATGTAACTTTCTGATTTTTTTGGTTTATAAGCAAATTTTCGAATAAATAAGAGGTCATAAGAACCAAATAAAAACTATTCAAAGTCAAATTCTGAACATTATATAAACGTATGCTATATAGCAAAAAAAAAAATCATTGATGTATGGTCTATAATTTGTGTTAGTTCTATTTGTGTGGTTTTTAAAACCCCATGGTATTTATTTTAAGCACCCAGGAATTAGAAAAAGATCTTCCGGCCTCTTTACTTGTCAGGTATTTCGATTAGAAAGGGATAATTTACCCAAAGAGTTATAAAAATACCTTCCCCTTTGTATCTCTGTAAATATATATATATATATATATATATATATATATATATATATATATATATATATATATATATATATATATATATATATATATATATATATATATATATATATATATATATATATATATATATATATATATATATATATATATATATAGAAAAAATGCACTTTTTTTTCTTTATTTGAATCAGGCTATAGGGGATATCAGGGGCCGATAAGAGAGAATATCAGGGACCTTGTGGCCGACTAGATCAAACAAAGCTCAAAAATTAAAAAAATGATTGTACCCCAAGCTTCCCGTAAACAATTTTTGGGAGACCTCAATGTTTTAAAATTAAACACACCGATTATAAACGTTCACGAAGATTTATAGACTAACATACAAACTAGTCTTGGGGAAAAAAAAAAAATGCACAAATAAGGCTTTTGAGATGCTAGCATATTTTCGTAAATAATTTTTTTTATGATATTTTGCCTATTTTGTGAACGAATTGAGATATAAAAAAATTAACTCGTCTCCTGCCATCTGAAAATACATTCAAGCATACTTGATCTTAAACAGATGGCATACTAGTAGAAATAATTCTATTTTTTCAAACAGGCCAGTTATTATAAGGAAGCTTGCGAAAACCCAACAGATGTCTCAAGAAAAAAACATGAATATCCGAAAACGCTTGCTCGGTTACATTTCATAATAACAACCACGATTAATGAATGATGTGAGTTGTTTGTTGATTTTAACACTTGTGCTACAGAATCAATAAATTGAAGTAGCGAGAACTATGCTTAAAAAGCCTATGTCAGTACAAACTTGTTTCTAATGATTTTCAAGTAATAATACGTTTTGTGTTTTCCGTCAAATTTTGTGCACAGAAAGGAAAATACGCCCAAGATTCCATCTTTTCTAAAATAAAAATAAATAAAAAATCGGTCATAAAATCTTCACTGATCGGCAGAAACTGGATAGAGCCGAATTTACCAACACACATACCCGGTAAATTGTTGGTAGAGTAGTTGTGTAAATTTTATTTTTATCAATAATCCTGACTATAATGTAGCTTGAGGGCAAATACTACCATATTGCATATAGCAAATTAAACACGAGTTTTAAATTATTTATTAAACTGCAATTTTGAATAAAAATCACATGTTGAACAAAATCCGAAGCAAGAATCGATTGACAGTGTAAAAGAATAACTCTGCTTCGGCGATTTAAAAGACGGTATGCTGCACAATAAGTTCTAAATGGTAGCAGAACTGAATAATAAGTTTCGTGGTATTCGTTGATTGTCATTCGTTGATGTCAGAACAAATCTCAGTTGTTCAGTACATAGCTGTTCAGGGCACGTTCTGCAGATGAAGAATGACAGATTGCCAAAGATTGTCCTTTTCGGCCAACTTTCTAGGGCTAAATGGAAAACAGGTCATCCGCGGTTGGGGTGGGAGGATGTCGTGAAGAAACATTTAAGGGAAATGGGAACTTTTTTGGAAGGTGTAAAGACGGAGGCTTTGAAATGATTGAGATGAAGGAGGATCGTCCGTAGCTGTGTTGGCCCCAGGCGACTTGGTGTTTCGGTAAGTTTTTATTATTAGTAGTAGTAGTAATTCAGTACAAAGAAAGTTTTTTAGCATCCAAGATGTGCCAAAACGATTTTTATAGTAAAGGCTACAATTCTAACATTTTCCACGCGTCAGAATGAGGATACGAAGCATTTTTAAAAAAGCGAAGATCGCCAAGTCCAGTAATTAGTGATATCGAGGCAAAAGATCGCAAAGCCTGGGAAATAGTGATACATAAAGTCTTCTGAATTACCAAAGCCGAACTGACAAAACTAAAAGAGGAGATAAATTGCTTATTTAAATTGTACTGTACTAATCGTCTAGGCCTCGAGTTCGTAAAATAAGCTACAAGAAGTTATTTAGAATTTAGTATATTTTTTTTTTCATTTTGGGACGTAAATCCAACAAAGAGTATTCGGAGTTAGAAGATAAGCCTGCCAAACTTGTGGGAAATTCCTCTACAAATGCGAATAATCAGGAGTTAACCAAGCGATTTGACAGCAAAATCCTTATGAAAAAAAAATAAATAAAAAAGATATTAACAGATTTGGCTTTGTGAATAGCTCATTCGTTTTAATGAAAAGCAAATTATTTTATTTCGATTGAAATTTTTTTTTTTTTTTTGTATAGTATATCATATAGGCTAAGTGAGATAAAAACGTTCCTACCAATACGCCGTAAGGGGGAGGGGGGAAACACAAAAACAACTTTTGAAAATGTCTTTTATTTTCAAGGACAGTGGACAGTGGCGTAACTTCGTCAAAATCATGGGGGGAGGGGGTCAAAATTGGAGCCAATTTTCCTAAATCAAGTAAAAATTAGTGAAAAATAAGCCATAGTCCCATAAAGGCAAAGATATGCTAAAGAAAACGGACCGCTTCTCTGTATGCTTGAATTATGAAGGCTTATCCTAGTTTTGACAAGATTTTTGTAGAAATTAAACTTCAGCTGGGATGGCAAACTGAGTTCTGGATGGAGCAATTGCCCCCCTGCCCTATAGCAAATTACGATCCCGGCAGTGAATAATGAAAAGTCTTTGCTCTTTTTAGTCGCACCTCAGACAAAGATTTCACTGGAGATAAATTTAGTTCGCAACATAATTTGTATATTCGTGTTTTTATTCGTGAGTATTCATGCGCAGTAATGCAATTTATAATTGTTCATAGTAAAATATACAAATAGCAGGAAACAAACACATCTTAATCAATGGATCAACAAGCATAGTAAAATAAACAGACTTTTACAAAAATCTTATATTAAAGGACGTTAACGTTTAAGGAAAGTGAAAACTAAACACCCTTCACTATCTTTAGTTGCACCTGGGAAACGAATTTAGTTCGCAAAACAGTTTTATTCATTCCTGCTTTAATTGTGAGTATTCATGTGCAGTAATACATTTTTCATTGTTCACATCAAAAAGATAAAAATAGTAAGATATAAAAATATTCCCACCAATGGACTAACAAGCGTTGCAAAATACATCAAAGACCTTTACAAAAATAAAAAATGGAAAAGGGCTTTCACATTTGTTTTCACTGTCTTTGATTGGACAGTAAAGTTTCGTAAAAATGAATAGATTTCGCAAGCCAGTTTCGTTCATTCATGTTTTTAACGTGATCGTTATGTGGGGTATAACGTTTTTGAAAGCTCAAAATATTAACATAAAATAGTAGATCATAGTGAAGACTAGTCAGTCTTCACTCTCTTTAGTTGCACCCCAGACACAAATTTCATTGGAAATGAATTTCACAAGACAGCTCCATTTTCAGGTTTGGTTTTATCCTCAGAATTTATTTACAGTAATGCATTTTTCGATGGTTCATAGTAATAAGATAAAATATTAAGAGATAAACTATTCCCACCAATGGACAAACAAGCGTAGCAAAATGCAGGAAATACTTTTACAAAAGATTTAAATTAAAGACTTTTGCATATATTTTTACAGTTACTTATTGCCCTTCAGATTAAACTTTTATAAAAATATGGAATTATTTCACAAAACAGTTTTATTCATTCGCGCTTCCTCTCGATTATTCCTGTGCAGTAATGTATTTTTAGAGAGGTCATAGCAATAACTACGCTACCACATTATATTTGGAACGAAGCAAAAACAGTAACTGAAACACAGTTATGAATGCATTTCATCAACCTCACAGACCCCAAATTGCCGTAAAAAGGTTAAAAATACGAAGTTTCCAGAATTAAAGAAATAACTCTGTAAAATTAAATTAGAAAATAAAAGATCAACGTAGTTTACAGACAACCCAATTTATTTTGTATTCCATATTCAAATAATTACATAAAAATGAATTTATTTTGCAAAAAAATTTAGCAATTATTTTTAATGCCGGATAATTCTCAATCAAGGGCGCATCCAGGATGTGATTTTGAGAGGGCTCAATTCACCAAGAAGACAGGGACATGCTCAGGGGAATGCCCCAGGGCCCAGGCACCCCCGGAATCCCAGATTTTTTTGAAATTCTAGGCACTTCTTATTCTAATTATCAGATAAAGTTTTGCTAATTATTGCCCCTCCCCCCAAAAAATATCTGAACGTGAATGGAGGGGGGTGAACTAAAAAAAGAATGCTTTTCAGGCATATCGTCGTGCCTAGAACAATAGGACATGTAATAAAATAAAAATTCCTCTAGTTAATCTTTAATTACTGGTCACGCCTTGAAAGGCATCATATGAACTAGCATGCCATCATATGACCTAGCAGAAACCATAAATTTATTACCCGACTAGATACTAGACAATCAAACAGTTCGTGGTAACGAACTGTAAGTAAGGAGTGATGCGGCTCAATAGTTACCGAAACTCTCAGAAACAGAGTCTTGATAACAATAGATATATCAAAATAATCGAATTTTGATGCTTATTCAGAATATATAAAATTCTTCCAAGTCTTATGTTATCCATCAAAAGTTACGAGCCTGAATGAATTTTCCCAATTTTCGAAAAAGCGGAAACACTCCCAAAATGTCAAGTGATCTTAATGAAAACCACAACATCAGATTCAGCATATCAGAAAACCTTGCTGTAGAGGTTTCAAGGTCCTATATATAAAATTGTGGAATTTTGCATTTTTTTTTTTTTTTGCCAGAAGAAGGATCAAGGATGCGTGTTTATTTGTTTTTTGTTTTACCCAGGGGTGATGGTATCAAACCAGTGATCCTAGAGGATCGAGAGAGGGCTCATTGATCGGAAATCAAAAGTTTGAATGCCCTTTTTAAGTGAACAACAATATTGGAGGGCACCTAGCGCCCTCCGACGCCCCTTTTCCCTCAAAGTCACCTGATCAAAATGTTGAGATAGCTATTTTGTTCAGCATAGTCAAAATGTCTAGTAACTATCTTTGAGGAAGTATACAGATATTTTTTTTGGGGGGGGGGATCTTTCTGGTGGGGGGATTATGTGGGAAGATTTTTTCATGGAGGAAGGAAGTTTTCCATAGAGGGGAAGCCAGATTTCCCGGCATTATTTAAAAGAAGACCATAAATTAAATAAATAAAACAGGTGTTTTCAACTGAAAGTAAGGAACAACATTAAAACTTAAGACAAACAGAAATTATTACGTATATGAGGGGGTTATCTCCTCCTCAGTGCCTCGCTCTTTACACAGAACGTTTTTTTATAGAACGTTTAAATAAAATTATTATTCTAATATTTATTCTTAAATAATTGGAACAAAAAGTCAAACTCTAGCGCAAAGAGCGAGGTATTGAGGATGGGGCAATCCCCTCGTATACGAAATAATTTCTTTCCGTTTTGAATTTTAATGTTGCAGCTTACTTTTCAATAAAACTTGTTTTTTTTTTTTATTTAATATATCAAAAGCTTCACAGTATGCGAGCATGTGAACAGTCAGCAGGCATCTAACAAGAACAGTGGCAACCAACCAGTTAATAGAGGCGCAGACTTGAACAATTGTTTTTGCCGGCATCAAATACCTATAACCCCTGTTGGTGGCATAGAAGAAAAAACGTAAGAAGCACGCCAGAAAGGATATTGTTTGTAGTTTATTATAAAACAATATATATATACGGCGGAAACGGGCCCATAACTAGGACAAAAAAGCTTCGGTACCTCTGGCTCAAGGAATAACATTAAGTTATGGTATAACAGTTATAGCATATAACAGTAAATTTATGTTACCGTTATTATGTTATAACAGCAAAGTTATAACATAAAGTTATGTAGTATATACCAAATAAAGCCACGTGTTATGATTAAGCCGCGATGATATGCTTAAAGGCACATAATTATATACCAGCGATCCCATGACGAAAGGCCCGAAGTTCTAAGACAACAGTTTTCTACCAGTTCTCATTTTTTTTTTACTAATTCAGAATTGAATTTTGACTTGGAAAACCGAGCAAGTCGATGAAACATAATAAAAAGCATTTCACTTTCAAAATACATCAAATCCGTGCGATTGGACAAAAAAGTCCACAGGAAGATCTCCAAACAAGTCCAAGGGCCGATGCCTAAATTTAAAGTAGTGTTTTTGGATTGAGGAACCATGTTGAAATGGTTTCAATTTAAACTTCCTATATAATGTTCTTAGCCTTTCTCATAGCAGAAAGTTTTATAGATACAAGAAGTGGGAGTACTTTTTACAACAAAGGTTTGTGTCCACTCTGAAACAAGCCATTTTACGACGATTTTGCAGTTGTAACTTGCACAAAAAGCACAAAATGCTTACATCTTTGGATTCATTAGTTACAGATCTATCCATTCACCGAGCCAGAATTATGATATTACTTAGAGTTTTTCTTTGAGAACATTCTAAACTTACTAAACAAACAGGGAAACGGCCCTTTTTCCATTGATTTCTAATCAATTTTCAACGTATTTTTAATCTAAAAAACCATCTACACCGAATTTCAAAAATATAATTCGGCAGATGGATAGAATTGAATGTCATTTATGGAAGGATATCAAAATTGTCTTTTTTCTTTGATATACAAAAATCGTAGGAAAGCAGAAAAATAATATCCTAAAATTACACAGTGAACATAATCCTTCACAATAGAAAATTTCATACAAATTTCGTTTAGCAAACTCTACGTGGTAATGGGCTATCATCCTCCCCAAAGAACTGATGAAGGTCACAGAATGGGAATTGTCGCTTCCATAGTTGTCACAATAAAAGAATTGAGAGAGAAATTGTGGAAAATCACATCAATAAATTAAAAGTTACAAAACTTAATGAAAAATTTAACTACTTCCATGGAGGACTAAATTTGGAGCTACTGAATTATTTAATGTAAATAAATTAAAATAAGATCTTAATGAACCAAATAGTACATAAGGGATCTCAATTCAATTCTTATCAACAAGGTACACTGATTCTAGTTTCTTTGCTAGAACCCACAAAAGAAGAAGAACTACAGAAATTTCGCAATTCTTATGCAAGCTTTAGGATATTGCAAGAGCCGGGCATGTACTGACGAGGCTTCAGAAACCGAACTTCAAAATATAATATGGTTCTATCACATTCAGCCACTTTATATTTATTGGCCAAGTATTACATTTGCCTACAAGTCAGTAGGGCATCGCTTCTGAGCAGGGATCAAGGTTGGTATATAAATTTACTAAAAATATATCTTCCAGGAACAAGTTTCCCAGGGGCACGTTTTCCAGGAGGGGGCGGACTCTTCCTTGAGGGCAAAATTTTCGGGAGAAGTTTTCCGGGCGAGTTTTTCTAACTAGTTTTTTCTCTTATCAGAAATAAGAAGTTTGATGAAAATAACACCAAAGTCCTCATCAAGATCTTTAATACTGATGGAAGGATATAGTCAGGGCCGCCGTGAGCGATTACCGGGCCCGAGACAAAACGTTTCTCCCTCCTTCCCCTTCCCTGCTACATAATATCCTCAAATCGAAAGAAATGTTGTGTTAAAAAAATGGGTTATATAATCTTCATTAATTGTCGTTTCTTGAAAAAAGTAGTTCTTGAAAAAAGTACAAATCATCCTCTCTTCTAAATACTACAATAACAAAATTCTTACTTCGTATCATTCAGAAAATTTACATTCCTCGTTCCAGTAACTTCCAACTGCCTCCCAGTCCCCTACCCCTAGGGCCTGAAGCTACCCCTAAGCTATAAACAAAAGTTTACTGATTTTGCAGTTTGTTTATTTTTTTCATACTGCCATAATCCAAATTGGCATTATGAGCAACATGTACTGAGAAATAAGTTCAAAAACTAATGCAAACCGTCAAAATCAGCAAACTTTTGAACATGGCTCAGGGTATCATCCAGGCACTAGAGGAGGTATAACTGGAAGTGATTCTTAAAGGATTCAAAAAAAGGAATGTTCTGAATTTGGTGAGATAAAAATGTTATTATTATAGTGTTTCATTCAGAAGAGGGGATAAACTGCACCATTACCGAAATAACTACAAAAAGAATACAAAACAACAAAAGCAGTAAACTTAGTGTTTAACATAGGGCAAACTTAGGGCATAGGTCTATATCCAGACATGAGGGGGGGGGGGGTGTGCAATGAAACTGAAATCAAACATATAGATAGGTAATCATGGATAAACCTCCCTTCTAAACTAGCTACGACAACAATTCAATTTGTCCCCTATTTCTTAACAGTTACAACAAAATTCTTACTTTGTTTGTTCGTTACATTCACAAAATTCTATTTACTGCATTTTCAGAACCTGCGAGTATTTAGTCAAAATTTCTCGTGAACCTGAAATATTAGCGAGATGTAACTTTCCTAAGAGAACAAAGGATCGAAACAGTTTCTTAGTATAAAAAAGGTTATACAATATAAGATATTACCACTTGATGGCTATCAACCAAGGGACAGCAGCTTCAATTTAGAGAAGTTAACTTTTACTGATCGTAACTTTTTATTCTTCCAGGGAAGTTTTACAAGAACTGAAACATCAATAATAAGTCTGCTCAGAACAACCTAAAGGGTGCAAACCAACATAACCAATACAAATATTCAGTGGTCATTTGAAATGATCTAGAAAAAAGACCGCCCCAAAAGGACCCTAAACCAGGCACATCAGCTGGATCTCTACAATCTTAATAAGTTTCTGCAATCCAAGCGGGAAGATGTGCTAGGTGGCAGCGGGGGACGAAATTACCTAGATGGTTTCTAGCCGAGGCCCTGGGTCACTCTGGGGCATAAAATAATAAAAGGTCTATGCTATGGTAGCTTTATACGTTCGCAAGAAAATGCCCTACAAATAAGAACCAAAACAGCGTAATGACCAAAAATGTTTAGCAGGTCTCTTGTTTCTTTACAAGCCAATTTAGTCCACTTAGTCAATTTGCATGAAGTTAACCTCCATGTTAAAATGTATTTGAAAGTGAATGTTTACGATCAAAACCAAAACAAATAGCCAGCATAGTTTTTTTCATCAAATGATGAGGTGTATTACAATCAAAGTTATCTAAATTCTTTAAGTTACTTATTTTATCCTCCATAGGTTATTTGTACAATATGAAAAATAATAGAAGTAGAAATATACAACAGGCTAAATAAAAACAATTACCTGTTTCCTAGATTTTGTGAAATCTTCATAGTATATATTTGAATATTCATGATTATCAAAGTCTTCAATATATGCAGGCATTATCAACACAACAAAGTAATGTCCAAATGTGACTCAATTACTGATAAAATTGCAGCCAGGTAAATAAAAGATAATGGCCCAACGTAAGAAAGTCGGAGAGATCATACAATTTTTTTTCGTCACAAAACCATTAGTCACACAACAAATGCCGAACAAAATATTTCTATTTCCTTTTTTGTAATGTTCTAAAAATGTAGAGATTTTGGAGATTAATGGGAAGTTAAAAAAGAGGTAGAGGCAATCTTCTTCTTGGGATTAGTTTTTATATCTATACAGACAGCATCCAATCTTCTTAGGTTTAATTTTCCCGACAAATTTAATTTTCACACAAAGAAACAGCAACATGGGATTTTTTCTTGTAGATCAGTGGTTTCCAACAGATTCTAGGTCATGTCCCACCTAGACATTTCTAATGCCCCCTTGTCATATTCAAATCTTCTTATTCAGAATTCTAAGTGTTTTCGGTCTCAAAGAATCTGAAAAGGCCCTTAACTTGGTATCCACTGAAGAAATATTTTCTGAACACCTTTTATACCATGTATAACGTTGTTACAAAACTATAATTTATGCTCTTTCAATAAATTTGAATGTGCCGTCTTTCACATGAATTTTTTTCAACATTGAGGCTCTAAAGAATATTCAGCAAGGGTGCATGTCCTATCCATGACCCATCCAAATATTGCCATGCCCTACCGGCGGGGTCTGTGCCCCACGTTGGGAATCACAATTGTAGTGGATCAAAATTATGAATAACATTTTAAAAGTTGAGATTTCTAGCCAAAGCTGAAATTAAACTTTTAATAATTTCCTCTTTAAAGAAAATTATTTATTTCATTAGGGAAAAAGACAAATTCCATGTAATGGAGCAATGTGGCAACATGGAAAATCAATAGATACTGTGGTTGATAAGGTTTATTCATTTTTAATTAATCATACGGTAAACACGAGCCACATCCATGGGCGTAGGCAGCATTAGGCAGCATATTGTCTAGGGGGGGGCAGTCGACAGTGTGATGGAATTTTATCAATTGCTTTTTCCAAACCATCTGCTTTTTCAGCCATATCTAATGTAAATTTGAAGGTCTAGGGGGGGGGCCCCTGCACCCCCCCCCCCTCCCTACACCCATGGCCACATCCCCACAAAGGGTTCTTGGTCTGTAAAGAAAGGGGTAGACACACGAATCCATTAAACACTAACTCAGAGAGAAAACAAAAGTATGATATGATCAACCAGTAAGAACAAGCTATAGGGAGTTAATTTGTCTTTCCATTTACCATGCTCCTTATATTCATCACCACGCTTAACCTAATTTCAACTACAGATTATTACTTGACAGTTCAATTCACTTTCTTATTTTTTCTTTAGTCAGAATACTGTCTTTTTTTCTTTTAAACGAGATAATTCATCAAGTTTTTGATTTGACTTTTTAGGCAATCACCAGAACATCAAATTTGCAACGCCTAGCTTTCCCTAAATAGACATCTAGATTTCGACAAGAGGATCCTTAGCCGTATTAATTATTCCAACAAGAGACTTCGTGCTTTTTTGCCTGATGAATAAGGATCTAATTGAACCAAATGTTTATTTTAACCCTTGGCGATATTTAACTTGTGTTTCCAACTTTGAAAATTCCGAAAGTGTTTAACCATCTAAAAAAATCGTTCTATTGGGCATTAAAGATTTGTTTTAATATAGTTTAATTCTAACCCTACGAGTCAAATGAGGACAATAATTATCCAGGTTTACTCCAGGAATACTGTGTCAGTATTCCAAATTGTGGCGCAAAAAGGGGAAAATGTGACCATTGATGTCAAAAGGAATTAGGGGGATTCTACAAGCAGCGGGTTATATATAAGCTGCAGATGCGTCACTACCCAACTTTTTTTCAGACGGGAGGGGGGGGGCGCAATGGTTTTGCCAACAGACTGTTAAAATGATTCATTTTTTAAGAACTGTGATTGATCTCAATAAATGATTTCAAGTCATTTATTCCCCTCAGTGCATTTACCTTATAGAAAAATAATTCAAGCCAAAAAAAATAGCGTTGCTTCACGCCACTATTTTGCCGACTCATATTTTTTTTTACCGACTTTCTGAAAGCATTTGGGGGGGGGGGGGGTGGAGTTGCCCCCCCCCCTATACGTGATTGCCTTGGCTAGGATGCATACAGAGGAAGACCGGCTCCAGTTTTGGAATGACGACGCCCAAAAAATATAGTGCTGGTGTTCATACTAATAAAATGCCTATTGAAATGGCCTTCTTTATAAGTGCTTGGACGAAAGGCCTCAAAGTAGTCTTTTTATTTCTTTTAAGGAATTACTTTGGAAAGTAGTGAGTCTACAAAATTCGGAGTGATTATATCTATTCTACTGTTCTTATTCGAAAAGAAAAATTATCTAGGAACTTATTCTTGCAATGAACATTTTAGTAAACGAATATACCCAAGAGGACGTAGTTACGACCTGACTACAAGTCTAAAATATGCATCTCTAGCTACTATTGATAATTAAGTATTTTATGGAGGATTTTAACTGAATTATATTGCGTCATGGCTTTTCTACAAAGGAATAAGGTCAATTGATGGCAATGCTTTTGTACATGGCCTTCACGCACAATTATAATTGTTTGACTCGCAAGTTCAATATTAAATCCTTAAATGGACCCGAAAGTGACACCTAATTCCTACCTATTTTTTCAGACTGGCATTATTTCTCATCAAAAGCCAACTATTCATGAGAAATAATGACAAAATATAATGCAAACCAAGAGAATCCGCAGAGGTATGGGTATAACCTAGGGCTAAATCTGGACCCACTGGGAGGGGTGGGACGCTATGGCGACCATTACACTTGGAAATGGTATCGAATGGGTAATCAAAGGGTGTTGTTCTTTTGTAATTAGTGTTTAGTTCAAAAAAGGCCATCCACGAGTGTTTCCCAATTGACTCCTCAAAATCGCTTAGAAAGGCGATACGAGGAAAAGATGAAGTGAACAGGATTATCCTCAAAGTAAGTGTTTTACCAAGAAGTTTGAATGGAAAAACAAATTCTCTTAAGAGGAAATTTGTTGAGGATACTAAGATGGCAGTTTCTTCATAACCTGAGAAAGGACATTAACGCTCATTCCAACGGTTTAGTGTTTGATCTGCTTAAGACTTCCAAGGGGGGGTGAGGGGTAAAGTTCTACCAAACCATATTATTGACTTATGCATAAAGTGAATATACCACTCGATGCCTTTTTTATGCTGATTACGAATATAATAATCATTTCTATCGGAAATGAATTTCAGCCCCCCCCCCCATATATATGCCAATTCAGGGTATATTTTTCTACATTAGGGGGGTGGGGGTAAAGTTTAAACTTACCTCCCATTTACATCAGAAAAAATGTTTGCCCCCACCCCCCCCCCTAATGTAGAAAAATATACCCTGAATTGGCATATATAGGGGGGGGCTGAAATTCATTTCGGATAGAAATGATTATTATATTCGTAATCAGCATAAAAAAGGCATTGAATGGTGTATTCACTTTATTCCTAACTCAATAATATGATTTGGTAGAACTTTACCGGGTGGGGTTCCAAGAGAGGGTCAAAACATCCTCTACTAAATATCAAATCACTGTACAGCTTATATGTCAATACTTCACTAAATTTATCACAAGCACAAGAGAAACAACCAAAAATCTAAACAATATCCACCAGGTTTTTATTCACCACAAAACTTAAAACATTTTTGAGAACTCTCAATTGCAGAGCATATGTCCAACTTTTGCTCTACTGAATCGAATACGAAAAACGGAGGTATTGAGCGACATATGTTTAAGCAAAGTACATTGGCCCGACAAAATCACCAGTTAAAACCAAACCATAAAATCTCAGCTTTCTCAACTTATGACACTCGCTCATGCGTTGATTATCTAGAGGCGTTTTTTTTTCAGTGCTTTACTTAATAAGCCTAATTGTCCCAAGATCGTCATCATGAAACAAATCATGTGTCTGAAATATCGAAACGCTGTGGCGGAGAGCTTGTATCTTTATTAATTAATTTTTTTAATAAAGCTTTTTTGATGGGAGTAAAGAGCGAAGTTGAAGCTTAAAACGGACAAAAGCTATTGCTTTGCGTCTAAGCCTAATACATCTAATAAATACAGACTACTGATATTTCCCATGTTTTTAGGATTATCCCAAACTAGCAATTTACTGAAAAGAGAAAACCCACGCATAAGAAACAGGACTGCTCTATTTTTAAACCATAAAAAGTCCTAAAGTGCTTTATGTTTATATGTCCTTGAAGAGAGTTGTCCTTTAAGGAGTTTTGGGCTTTTTCATAATGATCAGTTTATTTTCATAGTTTAAAATTGTTTTCTGTCGAAACCCTATAATAGTTTCTGTTACCAAATTACCGTCAATTTCTTTTTTCCGCTAGACAGTTTCTTTAAAAACCCGTTTTAAAAATTTTGGTTAGCACGGGCGGTAGTTCACTCTTTACTAGGTTGCTCACTGCTGCAACTTTGATGGAAGATTGTGAACCTCCATAGATGGTTTTTTAATGGTGGCGACTTTAATGGTATAAATTTCGTATTTCCAAGCCTTCTCCGTCCTGATAATGGTTATTTTTCGTACCAAATGGCGCACACCGCTGTTACAACAAGTCTGTAAAATTTAGACTATTCCAAAAAAATTGTTTCCGTAATTACACATTATTATTCTGTTGAATCTGAATACCAGTTATTATTCCTGAATCAAAGCTCATGGGGGACCGTCTCACTAGTCAGTTTCTTCAGTAATGGGTTTTTAAACGCTCGGTTACTATGAGCCGTGGTTAGCTTTGTACTGGATTGCAGCTATTGCTGCAACAATGAGATTGTCCTGTTTTAAATAGGCCTTTTATAACTCTTGCATTTTCCTCGGCCGATTATTTTTCCGTTATGTCAGTAAAGCGCTAAATGAAAATAGGGCTTCATGCAGGAAACTTGCAGCCCCCGCCTTCCTGTCTTTTTTTGTTTTTTCGCCGCTAGTGGGGCTCTGGAACATCATAGAGAGCTGTTTACGGGTTCATTTGAAATGAAATTGCTACATCTAGTGCCTTTTGAAAGTATTAAAAACCTATTTTAAAAAAAAAGACGCAATTTTTAACAAAACCTGCATCTCCATATACAAGACACACGTATTTTTTGATAAGATAATAAATTTAGAAACAACGCAGCTGTAGGGGTTTTTCTCTAGATAAATTGACCAAGATCAAAAGATTTCCGTAACAGTAAAATATAATTGGATGTAGAGATCGATCAATAAAAATCACTAACCAAAAATAATTAATTTGAGTTTTGTCTTATATCTCGGCCTATATGGTCAGCTTCTTGATTGGATTTTTTCTTTATTCTAATTTTAAAGGGCAATGAACTTTTTGATTTGAACTGGGTTAGAGAAAGTAGTCGAAAAAGGTCACTGAGGAGGATAAATGTTGGTTTTCAGCCGCCTTCGGCACCGAGCATAGTTGATGTCTTAGGAGCAGTGCTTCATATTTTTGTTTCCTTCTCGAAAAATGTATAGACTACCACAGAGCATAAACTCTATTTCAGAAGGACTGCTGCAATCTTTTGAACAATACATAGACTAATCAATATTTCAGAAACCGATAATCTATAATTGTAGAGGGTAGTTTTTCAACTATAGGATTACTGGTGGTTATTTCAGAAAAAAAACTCACAGGTTTATCTAATATGGTGTATACATAGAGGGGAAGTACCTAGCGATTTTAGGCAGATTTTAGTTGAACCCCATTTATAGGAAAGATGATAAGAACGAGTGTGGTAATTACAGAAGCAATAGCTTGGTTTCTGTAGGAAGCAAATTACGTAGTATGATGATATTTTTGAGACTTAGAGATGCAGTAGATAAAGATTCAAGAGAAGAACAGTATGGTTTTAGGAAGGGGAGAGTGTGTGTCGACCAAATTTTCACTCTTAGATTAATAATTGAGAAGTACCTGAGTAATCAGAACCCTTTGGCTCTCAGTTTTATAGATTATGAACAAGTGTTTGAGTCAGTCGATTAAGAAGCTTCAGTGAAGGTTCTATCCTTGTATGGTATACCAGATAAATACTTTAAAGGGAGTAGTGTTATCTATGAGAACAACATTGCTGCGGTTAAGGTAGGAAATGAGGATAGTAGCTGGCTTAGTATTGAAGTTAAGCAGGGTTGTGTTCTATCTACATTCATATGGATCATTTGATGGACTTTATCACGGCAACACGTCAAAGGCTATGGGAGACCATAAAATCAAATGGGAAGGTGCAAATCTCCTAGTCTTGGATTATGCTGATGATTCGAGTGTCCAAGAGGAAAATGATAGCAAAAGCAACGATCGCCTGGAGGTTTTGAGAGTTTAGGACGCAAAAATAGGTTTAAAATTAACGTTATGTAATAATAATAATGTTAATGCAATGTAATAGATTCCGACCGTCCGTAGAACGATCGTTTACGAATGTGAAGAGGCACTATAACAAGACCTAAAAGCTCACACAGCACTTGTTTGTACAAGTAAATGCTCTATAAGGTATGGGGTCGGACTCAAGCTGCTTGAGAAGGCAAAACACCCTTAACTCTTAATCTTCGCCACATTTAACTGCAATCATGTTGTCGATCTGATGGATGCGGATGACAAGAATTTAAGCTATTCTTACCAAAAGTTACATCGAGTCTGTACACTTGAAACCATAATCACCGAATTCGAACGGGATCATAAGCTTATGCAAAGAGTTCAGGTACCCCTTCCTCCTCCCCTACATAGATCAAATCTTTGGTGGGCTGTAAAGTGATATAACGAGGACTTTCACTACTTTTAGCTATATTTAGGTGACACCCCATCAACATTCAGATAAAAATCTTGACTAAAATTTAGAGACTGGACTGGCATCGAACCCTTATAAGGTATAACTTATTTGCTAGCTGTTGCTTCTCATTTAGGTTGATTGAGATCCAATATCTTTTGTTAGATATTTTGACGCTAGAATGCTGGGACCCGCTCCCGTCCCCCAGATATTGGATCGAGTTCAGACCCCGCATTGGCAACCAATGGAAACTAGCTCTCACTTTCGCCTATTTTGTCTAGATAACCTGTTCTGGTAAATCTTCTCATCAGAAGAATCTGGACCCGGCTCCCTCATTTCGCAGAAGTAGGATTGGCCCCAGAAAGACAAGATCGGGTATAGATCCCTGAAAGGCATAGCTTGAATGCCTATTCTTACTTCCCATAAAACTACAGTAAATTCCATAAATTCTAAAGAAACCTTTCTTTTCATTTCACGATCCCTTATGGAAAGTAAAACCCTCTGAATCTGTATTCTCTCTGTTCAGATATGTCATGGGGTAATCTAACGAAACAGTGTTTATCTCTCAATCTTTAAACCTCAAAGACTATCAAATTGCATTCCACTCTGTCTGACAATGGACATCATAAAGGAGTTGCATTTCAAATAGTTCGTGGTAACGAACTGTAATAAGGAGCAACCCGGCTCCATAGTAACCGAAACGCTAAAAAAAGGAATTTTGATACCAATAGATACATCAAAAGAAGCAAATTTTTATGCTGGTTTCAAATATATAAGTTGCATTAAGTTTAGTCTTACCCATCAAAAGTTACGCGCCTGAGAAAACTTGCCTTATTTTCTAAAAAAGGAAGGAAAACACCCCCTAAAATTCAAAGAACCTTAATGAAAATCACAGCATCCGAATCAGCGTATTAGAAAACCCTAATGTAGGGGTTTCAAGCTCTTATCTGCAAAAATGTGGAATTTTGTATTTTTTGCCAGAAGAAAGATCACGGATGCGTTTTTTTTTTTTTTTTTTTTTTTTTTTTTTTTTTTTTCAGGGTTGATCGTATCGACCCAGTGGTCCTAGAATATCGTGGCAGGGCTAATTCAAACGGAAATTAAAAGTTCTAGTGCCCTTTTTAAGTAACCCAAAAAAAAAAAACGGAGGGCAACTAGGCCCCCTCTCACACTCTTTATTTCCCAAAGTCACCCGATCAAAATTTTTATATAGCCAGTTTGTTCAGCATGGTCGAAAAATTTAATAAATATGTCTTTTAGGATGACTTAATCCCCCACAGTCCCCGGGGGATGGGCTGCAAGTTATGAACTTTGCCCAATGTTTAGATATAGTATTGGTTATAGGGAAGTATACAGACGTTTTCAGGGGCAATTTTTTCTGGTAGTGGGGGGGGGGGGGATTAGGGGTTACGTGGGAAAATCTTTCCATGGAGGAATTTTTCATGGGGGACGAGACATTGCTATGAACAGGGTGCCGGATTTCCCAACATTATTTAAAAAACAATCAGAAATTAAATAAAAAAAACAAGTTTTCAACTTAAAAACTTTTCAATTGAAAACTTTTCAACATCAAAACTTAAAACGAACAGAAACTATTACGTATATGATTGGGTTCTCCCCTAGTCAATACCTCGCTCTTTACGCTAAGGTTTTTTCAGTACTTTTATAAGAGCTATTTATTCTAATTAACGGCCTTTGTGATTAAGAGATCATTCTTAAAGAATTGGAAAAAAATTCGAACTTTAGCGTAAAGAGCGAGGTATTGACTAGGGGGGCGAATCTCCCTAATATACGTAATAAAAATATACGAATATAGAAGTTCGTTACGTAGGCTAAGTTAATTCGTAAGTTATGTATACTCATTACTAATAAAAACGTTCGTAAGTAAAACTAAACAACTTTTGAGAAATCCACTTAGCAAAAAAAGTAAAATTAATATGCAATTTTCGTTTTAATTATTCATGTACGGTGAGCCAAATTCCAAACCTGCATTAATTTAAAAAAGTTCAGAAATTAAATTTAAAAAAAAACAAGTTTTTTTAACTGAAAGTAAGGAGCGACATTAAAACTTAAAACGAACAGAAATTATTTCGTATATGAAAGGGGCTGTCCCCTCCTCAATGCCTCGCTCTTTACGCTAAAGTTTTTTTATTATTTTAAAAAATAGAGCTGTGAGAAAGTCAGACTTTAGCGTAAAGAGCGAGGCGTTGAGGAGGGGACAGCCCCTTTCATATACGGAATAATTTCTGTTCCTTTTAAGTTTTAATGTCGCTCCTTACTTTTAGTTTAAAAAAACTTGTTTTTTTATATAATTTTCTAAAGGAACCATCACTAGCATGTGTCTGGGGATATTGCAACCACAAGTGGCTTATCAAGAGGTGTTTCTTTTAACTTTCTGCAGTAAGTCAGGCTCCCCAAAATTTTTTTAAAGGTCCACGCTCCTTTGAATCTTACCACGTTCTTGAACCTCTTAAAGAATAGACCACAAGAATTTGTTGAACAACTACTTTAGACACCTGCAGACATGGCGAAGGGTAGGGGGTTAGGAGAGACTCCTCCCCGAGGATCCTAGAAACTCCCCCCCCCCCTCAAGAGATGAACATATTTATACCTGTGGTTTTATTTATGTACTAGTACTACTACAAACAACTCACTGTAACACCAAGCCACATATGGCCAACACAGCTGTGTACGCTCCTCCTCCAGTCCAATCTATTCAAAATTTTTCTGTGGATACAGAGATCCGTATAAAGTAGTCTTTAATGTATTAACCTTATAGTTGTTTCTTAAACACAAAACTTGCCGTTTGACTTGTTTATTTTCACGACAAACGTGAAACGGGACATACAAGTTTCCCCCTTGAAATATAGCTGCCTGTTTGTTTGTTTTTTCCGCAACTGCAACCCTTTTGTCGCAGTTTCCTTATACGCTTCAAGGACCTTGGCCCCTTACGTATAGTTTGACTTGTATATTACTTGTAATCATTTATGTTCAGTTTATGTTTACATTTTCGAAAGCCCATAAATTATAGTTTGGCTATATATTAATTATATAAAATCCCCCACATTTTATACTTTATACATTTTATTATGACCTACACCTAAATATTATTAAATATATAAAAATCCCCCACAACTTACTCTTAAAGATCTAACTTAATAATATAAATTGTTCTTGAGATATTTCTTTGTCACCTTTTTGAAAGTTCACATGCTCATAGTTTGTTCTGATTTAATTCAATGTCCGCCTAAATGTTTCTTATATTTGATTACTGGAGACACTGTTATATTCTCTTTGGACTATTGGCTAAAAAATGGCTGTCTCACAATTTCGATCGAATGTGTTTGGGGAAAAGAGGATATCAAGGAGAGGGGAGGGGCTATTTTCTCTCCATCACGCTTGATTCTTAAAATGGAACTAGAAGTATGCATTTCCAATCAAATTAGCCCCTTTTAAAGCTCACATTACCCACTCTTCATAAAAAACTGGCACCCCCCCCCCTCCGGGGAACACCTCGAAACCCTATCTCCAAACTTATGGTGGATCTGCCAACCCCAAAGGCCGTGTTATGAGATCTTTGGACTATTTTTGAACAAATGGCCATCTTAAAACTTCTATCAGATGCGTTTCTGGAAAATACGACGTGTGTGTGGGGGGGGGGAGGTTATTTGCCTTCTGATCACATCGACTCTTAAAAAGAGCACTATAACTTCTGATTACCAATCCAATGAGTCCGCTTTGAAGTTTATACGACCACCATTTCTACAAAAACCCTATATGCCCCCAGGGCATAACTTACAACAATTGACCTGATGGCTATATAGGGGGGGGGGTGTTATCTACTAAGACATACTTTGTGGACCTTTAAAGTACACTAAACAAAATGGCTATTCAAAAATCTATGATTGAGTGTGTTTTGGGAAATGATTGATGTATGGGGGGGGGGGCTGCATGACCTCCAATCACTTTTGACAGTTATAAAGGCCAGTAGAACTTCTGATTACCAATCAAAGAAGCCCCTGTGAGGTTTATACGACCACCCTTTCTTTCAAAAACCTTATATGCTCTGAGTGTTGTGGGGGGGGGGGGGTGGCCATTTTCAAAGTCATAATTTCCGGACCTTAAAACTACACTGAACAAAATGGCTATCTCAAAATTTTGATTGGATGTGTTTGGTGAAGTAATTGACATGGGGGAGGGGGAGCTGGTTGCCCTCCGTGAGCGAGCTCTTTTGAAGTTCCTATGACATTTTTTTCTATAAGAAGTGCCCTGGTCTATAAAGAACAAAATATTGTGCCCACATTGCTCTTTACTTAGGCAGCGCTATAGCGCTGCCTAGGATATTTTGTCTTGAGATTTCAAGGGTGTATCCCATTTGAGCGCTTTCCCATTTGAGCGCCATGGCGCGCAAATGGGACATTCCCATTTGCGCGCCGTATTTTAATTATTTCAGTTGTGTCCCAGTTGATCGCCAGATAATATTTTGCGTATGTTAGGTGATATAGCTAGGTGATCAGGTAAATTTTTCGCAAATCATATTATTGACTTACGAATAAAGTAAACACACCACTCGATGCCTTTTTAGGCTCTTTCCAAATATAATAATCATTTTTGTCGGAAATGAATTTTACCCCCACCCCTATGTATACCAATCCAGGGTATATATTTGCACCTTCGGGGGGTGGGGGTAATTATTAATCGTACCGCCCATTATCATCAGAAATAAAATTTACCCCCCCCCCTAGTGTGCAAATATATACCCTGAATTGGTATATATATGGGTGGGGGTAAAATTAATATAAGAAAAAATGATTATTCTATTTGGAAAGAGCATAAAAAAGGTATCGAGTGGTATGTTTACTTTATTCTTATGTCAATAATATCAACTGCGAAAAATTTACCGACGGGTCTTCATGTCTGTTTTCCTCATACAGTATATAGCGGTGGATACCGCATAATGCATAAGTACCTGTATATACCTTTAGTAGTAAATATATATGGTATACATAAATACTATATATATTTACTTAGTTTATAATACTATAAATGGAAGTTATTTTCACAACCATTGACCCAATAAAATCCTCAGTTTTGTTCGTTGTCTTCGTGGCAATAAATATTTCTACAGGTCAATGTGGCAGCAAACCACGCTTCATCCACCGCAAAATCACAATTTTGGGTTTGGCGCTCAAATGGTACTCCGTGGCGCTCAAATGGGAACAAAATTCCATGGCGCTCAAATGGAACAAAATTCCGTGGCGCTCAAATGGGAAAGCGCTCAAATGGGAACACCCCGATTTCAATTATACAGCACCGGAAGTGCCGATTAGACCAGGTAAGCCCCCCCCCTAAAATTCAGTCTATGGGTGCCCATGCTAACATTGCTACAAGCCTACATCACACCATTCAAACTGCGTTATTATTACATAGCCTTTCACATCTAAAAGGGCCGTCTTAGCTCTTAGAGACAAAACAATAGTCTTTTATTCAACGTAACAAACCAAAAAAAGAAAAAAAGACTCGGAGTAGTTTTTTGCCGTATGTTTTATTTGTAATCTTGCACAGGGGTTTGAGGATAATTAAAAACAAGAACTAATATAATATACTGAACAATCATCGTCAATTATTAATACCACGTCAATGAAGAGGGCTATAACACAGCCAACAGGCAGCCCGCCCCCCTTCTCCGTGGCTACGGATACAAAAGAAGATACATGCAAAAAGCGAAGCTATGACTTTTCGGTTTTTGCTTGAGGAGAAACAACAAGCAAACAAAAAAACAACAAACAACTTGGAAACAGAGATGATTTCTCTATGGTTTGTACCGGGAGGTGTCGCAATAAAATTTAAAGGGAACGAAGCAACAAAACCTTGATATTCGGACGTTAAAACGCAATTCTCTGAAATGTGTGTTGTCTGAGCGAATTAAAGTGAACATTAAATATTCAAACAAGGAGGGAGGGTGAAATTACAGCAAAAGGTCATGGAGAGCCCACCCCAAAAATATCTGATAAACCATGTTAAAACACGTCGAACGACACATATATAGGTAAAAAAAAACGCCATCTCTTTAATTAAAAACGGACTGTACATACTTAAAAGTACTAGAATAAAAACAGCAGTTATAATAAAAAAAAATCAAATCTATTTCACAGTTCAATAAAAACCACATTTGGTGTGTTTCATGCAAAACAATCACTAATTCATGAAGGAAATATTTGCTCCCATTTTAATTGATAGCGGTACTTTTATAGCGAATATTTGTAAAAATTAAAGATTTCACTGTATTCAAAGTCACGGAAGACTACCTCATATTCTTGTGTGAGCTATTTTGTTGATCTACATCAATGCAAATTTGGAATTCCCATCTAGAGTTAAGTTGAGAGCACTAACAAATTACTGTATTTAAAATTTAGGATATTATATTAGCATATTATATAAAGTACAATCTCTTGATTTTTCCAATTAAAAGCTTCAGTCGCGGGACTTCAGCCAAGACATAAGTCCCACAAAAGATAACTTTTTAGACTAAATAAAATTATTCTTTCTAACGTGGTCGATACAATACCGCATATTAACCAGGCAAAAAATAAAAAATATTTACTTTGGCTAAAACGCTGTATGTACGTACAAAGACCTACTTTTGATTGTATCTTATTTGTGTGAACTGAAATCTTCATCAATTGAACCTGTTGCACTGATCGGTGACGTCGATTCAAAGAAGGTATTTATCGTCATTCTCCGAATAATCCGTTAACGCCAATAGCTCAAGACCTGTTTTTGCACTTAATAGCTTTTGATTTTGACAAGCCAACCTATTTAATTGATTTATAAAAAGTTATTATTTTCGACACGCATTTTTGATTCAACGAGAAAATGAATCAAGTGCATAGACATAAATACTTCTAATGATTTGGGTTATTTGTCATGGTTTGACCAAAGAATGTTTTTTATGGTTATGGCGAATCATTCTATGAACCAGGAAGTAAAAACTAAGAATCTAAAAGGTAATAAAAAAAATTTAATGGGTAACACAATTCTAGGCTAATATTGTGAAGCTGACTCTTCTGAGGGATTAAGTATATATAGGGAAAATCATGGGATCATATAAGATCAGCCCTTAGTGGGGGATCAGGGAATATTCCTGGGGAAAGTCAAAGCATGAAAAGGGGGCAATTTGGGTCAGAGTTTTCAAATTTTTGCTAGAGTCTTTTGGACCCATTTCAGCTCTCTCCTCCCTCCTTATGTAGACATGGTAGACAATCATATAACCACCGCAAATGAACGGCTGAAAGGAATAAATGCAACACTTCACAAAACCAGTTTAGTCGGAAATAAAACAATATTTGCTCTATAAGTTCACACACAAAAAAAAAGGTACTTGCGTGTAATAGCGACCACACTTTGTTCTTGAACTCTAATGAAATAAAAAAAAAACATGTTTTTTTTAACTGAAAGTAAGGAACGACGTTAAAACTTAAAAAGAACAGAAATTATTCCGTATATGAAAGGGGCTATCCCCTCCTCAACGCCTCGCTCTTTACGCTAAAGTTTTTTATTATTTAAAAAATAGAGTTCTGAGAAAGTCAAACTTTAGCGTAAAGAGCGAGGAGTTGAGGAGGGGACAGCCCCTTTCATGTACAGAATAATTTCTGTTCGTTTTAAGTTTTAACGTCGTTCCTTACTTTCAGTTAAAAAAAACTTGTTTTTTTATTTAATTTTTGAATGTTTTTAAATTAATGCAGGTTTTCATTTTTGCTCACCGCACATGAATAATTAAAACAAAATTTGCAATTTAATTTTACTTTATTTGGTTAAATGGCATTCTCGAAACTTGTTTAATTTTATTTACGAACGCTTTTATTAGTAATAAATATACGTAACTTACGAATTAACTTACGTAACGAACTTCTATATTCATAGATTTTTAATACGTATATTAGGGGGTCAATACCTCAATCAATACCCCTAGTCAATACCTTGCTCTTTAAGCTAAAGTTCGAATTCTGTTCCAATTCTTTAAAAATGACCGCTTAATCACAAAGGCCGCTAATTAGAATAAATAGCTCTTGTGAAAGTACTAAAAATCTTTGGCTTAAAGAGCGAGGTATTGACTAGGTGGTGAACTCGATCATATATGTAAAATTTTCTGTTCGTTTTAAGTTTTGTTGTTGCTCCTTACTTTCAGTTGAAAAACTTTTTTTTTTTTAATTTCAAATGTTTTTCTTTAATAATGCTGGGAAATCCGGAGCCCCGTTCATAGAAATGTCCCTTCCCCCCTGAAAACTTCCTTCATGGAAAGGTCCCCCCATATAACCCTATGGAGAGGTAACCACCTATAAAGGTGGTTAAGTTAGGTATTTACTATAATGCGTTCTGGGCGACCTGCTTTCCATATTTCTCTTATGTAGTTTGCATATTTTTTTTACTGAAGTCTTGTTTTCATCATATTCTGGTATATTTCATTTTGATTAACCTGGTGTGGTCACTATAACAAGTAAGTACAAAAAAAAATGATAATTAACCATCAAAAACCATAACCAAATCCATACAACAAGCAGCAAAGAAATTCAAAAATAAGATTCATTGCCGGTAATATTATTTAGCATTCAATACCAAAATAGTGTTGTTTTTTCTGTTGTTTTTTTTGGCATTGAGCCCAAATTTGGGGGAATACCCTTATTAATGCACAAAGACAACAACTAAATTAAAGCTTGAACGGTAAAATAAGCTTTAAAATAGAACTTCTTGCAGTTCGTGGCTTATAAATGACTCAAATATACCAAAATCTATACAAAACTGAAAGACCAAAATTTGAGCCCAAAGAAAAAGAAGGATGCATAAAATTTATCACAAACGGTATGCAATGACACAAATGTCGATTCTACAGTACAAACTTCCACTTACATGTTTCAAATCAACTTCTCAACACAATTTGAATCCTGATTAAAATGCTCCAATCCCATCCGTATTTCAACTGTCCTCAATTTTCCTCACAGTTTATTTCCATACCTTGTACAGAAGAAAAATGCTTTTCTTGAGCACAACTGATTCTTCTTTTCTTCCACTCCCCTTTTATCTCTCTTGTGTTATCATGGCCATATTCACAAATAATTCAAAGGGGCCTAATAATTTGCTTAAAAGCCTGTTGGAGTGAGTGAAATGCCAAGTTTTGGGAAAGGATAAAATTTGCTTTTAATATCAAATCATTTTTGCCATTTTTTTAATGGACCCTGGAAAGTAAAAGCACCAAACTTTAGTCACAACGTTCCTCCTTACATTTTCACTATTTTTCAGCAATGTCTTGTAATCACTATAAGATGCACCTTTCATTTGTTGTTTTGACAAACTTGTCAACCCTGCTGCCTTTCGCAAGCAAAGATTTTTGCTCTAACTCCTCTCAGCGTTATGTTTGAGCTTAGATTCACTGCTAATTTAAGCCTTAAGAGCTTTACCATTTGCTCATTTGTAATAAACTAATAATAAATAAGTAAAACTAACTTTTAAAAAAGACATTGACTTTCAATGACTATCAGGAATGTTAAAAAAAGGTTATAATTAACAACTCACCTCTTTATTTTTCATGTTGAAGTGCATATTTTTTGTTGACTATACTTATTGAATTTCAACCGTTCTTCATGGCCTGGAAAATAATACAAAATTTATTGCTTATAAACCAAAATGCTTGCCATACAATAAGCGCTTAGCTATTACAAATTCTCAAAATTCAAAGCCAGAGTAACAAAAAAGTACATGAAAACAAAAAGCTTGACAATGGAACAAGAGATATGTATAATTTCATGCAAAGGTAACACTCCGTTAATGAATTTTGAAACTATAAAGACACATCAGATGGTGGAAGAAAATATACATTTTCTTTAAAAGGTCTCCATAAATAAATTCTGCAACTCTACAAGATCATTCAGGGAGTTAAACTATTTCCAAAATATATTAAAGAGAACAAATATGACTTCCACTAGGGAGAGGGGGTCAGGCAAGACTATCCAGGAGGAGGGATCAGGGTTTGACCTCCTCCCCACTGAAAAAAAATTTCTGATTCCTAAAAATGCATGCAAACAAATTTTTGATGCATTTATTTAGATTTTTTGTATTGAACCTCCCCTAAACAAAATGCCTGGATGCACCCTTGGGGTCAGAGAAATTTCTCTTGATGGGTGAGAGAATTTGTAGTTCATATCTCCTGATGGATATCACATAATATGCAGTTGATGTCACAAAAGTTTCCCTCAGCCCCAGTCTACACCTGCTTAAGAAAAGATAAATCCACGTCCACCACTTTCTGTTAAGATAAGCCTACTTTGCCTGTCTTTGTGTAAAACTAGCATCATTTCGTTCTCGTACCGTGCTTTATATCGAGTAAGCATGCATAATTTGAAGTACTAAGGACATGAGAATAAAAGCATTTTTTGTCCACCCCCCGAATTCTATTAGGTCTATTCATACCTTAAAGCCGTGATTTTTTAAAATTTTCTCTTTTAGTTGTTTCGGAACTGTGAAATTATTATGTTAGTATCACATTTTCGTCAGTGTTGCCATGTTGAACCATGGAAACAACTAACCATAACTAAAAAGTTAAATTGAACAATTCCTTTTGTCTGTAAAAATTCAAATACTAAAACCTTTTGATTCCCAAAGACATCTACACCTTCAAATGAAAGGTGCACCTTCTAACTGTTTGATGCCATAACTTTTAGATTGTGTTTTTTGCTGATTTTTCACCCATGATTCATTTTTTTTAATCTTGTACCCACTACTACCAAATACAGCATAACTGCATCCGGAGGTCTTTGTTTATTGAAAAATGAAGTACCAATATTTGGTAAATTTTTTAGATTTACTTCCATGCAATGGTAGCTTCCATGCAAAAAATTCAAGAGCAATATTTCCTTTTCAATGTCTGTGGCAGGGCAGTCGTGCATGAGGGACCCCCTCCCCCCTTCAATATTTCAGTCAGTATGTAAAATGATGATGTGATAGTGACTTTACTGGTTCTTTTTTTTTTCTTTTTTAAAACGGTAAATGGACTGATGGAAATAGCAGAGGCAACGCTATAGCGTTGCCTATAGTAAAGGACATACGGTTCCAATGTTTTATTATTTATTTATTAATTTAAAAAACTTTTTCCACAAAATAAGTTTTTCAAAGAAAAGCAAAGAACTCCATTAAACAAAAAATTAGCAAAAATAAAATCAAATAATCTACAGAGTGTGGAAACCACCACAAATCAGCATCGATAAATAAATGAAACCCAAAACGAACAGAAATCAAACAGTTCGTGGTAACGAACTGTAAGTAAGGAGCGACCCGGCTCAATGGTAACCGAAACTCTAGAAAACGGGTTTTTGATACCAATAGATATATCAAAAGAATCAGAATTAAATGCTGATTTCAAATATATAACTTTCATCAAGTTTAGTGCTACCCATCAAAAGTTACGCGCCTGAAAAAATTTGGCTGATTTTCAAAAAAAGGGGGAAAGACCCCCTAAAAGTTATAGAACCTTAATGAAAATCACACCATCATGTTCGACGTATCAGAGAACCCTACTGTAGAGGTTTCAAGCTCCTATCTACAAAAATGTGGAATTTTCCATTTTTTGCCAGAAGAAAGATCACGGATGCGTGTTTATTTGTTTGTTTGTTTGTTGTTTTTTTTTTCCCAGGGGTGATCGTATCGACCCAGTAGTCCTAGAATATCGTGGGAGGGCTCATTGGAACGTAAATTAAAAGTTCTAGTGCCCTTTTTAAGTGACCAAAAAAATGGAGGGCAACTAGGCTCCCTCCCACGCTTTTTTTCCCAAAGTCACTCGATCAAAATTTTGAGATAGCCATTTTGTTCACCATGGTCGAAAATATAATAAAATGTCTTTTAGGATGACTTAATCCCCCGAAGTTCCCAGAGGGAGGGCTAAAAGTTATGAACTTTACCCAATGTTAACATAAGTAGAGATGACCCTAAAGGTCCCACGCCCACACCATATATGGGCATAGAGTCATTAGGGAGAACACGTGGTTAATGGGGTCAATGACCTAAATTTCAACAACAACAACATCGACCTTGACATTCGCTGAGAGCGTGCACTTACAACAACAACAACATCGACCTTGGAACACCTGTGCTGTCGACCTCAATTCACCTATCGTGAATCAATAATTCCCCTTAGAAACAACAAATTAATTTCCCCTTTCATGACAGATCAATCAACCAATGACATCATCTGTCAGACTTTAAAAATTTTCGCATAGAAACGATTCTCCAGGAATAGATCCAAGTCATTAATGTCTTTGCCTCGGAAACAACTCTTTTGGTCGAACTCCAAAGGATATTAATAGCCAAAGGCCATGGAAACAATTCTCCAAGAAACATCTTAGCGATGAATTGTTTTAGCGCGGGAATCAGGTTTCTCATTAATTTGAAATGCATTAGCGCAGAGATGCCAAAAACAAAAGGAACACGCTGAATTACGTTTAGGGATTAATTGGGCGAAACTGTTTTAGACAGGTTATGGAATTATTTCGGCGAAACAGATAGAGACATTTTGAAAGAAGATTTTAGGAAAGGTTTTAGAACAGAATTTAATGGTGATACTCTGTGGTCGTTATAATACACAAGTTTCATTTGAACAGTGTTGTGAGGTCCTCTAACCCAACCCCAAAGGGTTCCGATCCCCCACCCCAACCCCGAAGGAAGCCCCAGGTCCTCAAAGGCCCCCCGAGCTCCCAAAGGGCCACCGGCGCCCCCAAAAGCCCACCCAGACCCCCAAAGGCCATCCCCGGGCCCCCCAAAGGCCCATCGACCTCCCAAAGGACCAACGGGGTCCCAAAGGCCCTCCACCGGTCCCCAAATGTCCCCCAGGCCCCCAACTGTCCCCCCGGACCCCCAGAGGCCCTCCCTGTGCCCCAAAGGCCCTCCCTGTGCCCCAAAGGCCCTCCCTGTGCCCCCAAAGGCCCTCCCCCGGCCCCCAAAGGTCCCCCGGACCAGAGAAGCGCCACCGGGATGTGCCGTGGGCCAGGAAAGCGCCGCAGGATGTGCCGCGGGGATGCGCCGCGGGTCAGGAAAGCGCCGCATGGGATGCGCCGCAGGGAGGCACCGCAGGAAAGCGCCGCAGGGATCCGCCGCAAAAAAAAGTAAACTAAAAGTAAAAATTTCGAAATGTTATCCCCCAAACGCCCTCCTCAGACCCCCAAAGGCCCTCCCCTGGTCCTCAAAGGTCCACTGGTCTCCCAAAGGGCCAACTGGCCCTCAAGGTTCCCCCGGACCCCCAAAGGCCATCCCCGGGCCCCCCAAAGGCCCATCGAGCTCCCAAAGGACCAACGGGGTCCCAAAGGCCCTCCACCGGTCCCCAAATGTCCCCCAGGCCCCCAACAGCCCCCCCCCCGACCCCCAAAGGCCCGCCCTGTACCCCCAACGCCCTCCCAGTGCCCCCCAGGCCCTCCCCCCGCCCCCCCACGTCCCCCGGCCCAGAGAAGCGCCGCCGGGCTGCGCCGTGGGCCAGGAAAGCACCGCAGGAAAGCGCCGCAGGAATGCGCCGCAAAAAAAAAAGTAAACTAAAAAGTAAAATTTTCGAAATGTTATCCCCCAAACGCCCTCCTCAGACCCCCAAAGGCCCTACCCAGGTCCTCAAAGGTCCCCCGGGCTCCCAAAGGGCCAACCAGACCCCAAGGGTCCCCCGGGCCCCCAAAGGTCCTCCCCCGGTCCCCAAAGGTCCACTGGGCTCCCAAAGGCCCACCCCCGGCCCCCAAAGGTCCCCCGGGCTCCCACAAGACCACTCAAACCTC